>NC_057803.1:377532903-377634874 GCF_018294505.1 Triticum aestivum | reverse complement strand
ACTTAGGCTAGTACCAGACTGCAGCTAAGCCTCCTAGTGAGAGAACTCAGGCGAGTGCTGGACTGCAGCTAAGCCCCCGAGTGGGAGGGATGCTCTCCACTCGGTAGGATTTTTTCAAACTTAGGCTAGTACCGGACTGCAGCTAAGCCTCCTAGTGAGAGAACTTAGGCGAGTGTTGGACTACAGCTAAGCCCCCGAGTGGGAGGATTTCTCTCCACTCGGTAGGATTTTTTCAAACTTAGGCGAGTACCGGACTGCAGCTATGTCTCCTAGTGAGAAACTTAGGCGAGTGCTGGACTGCAGCTAAGCCCTCGAGTGGGAGGATTGCTCTCCACTCGGTAGGATTTTTTCGAACTTAGGCGAAATGGATTCGCGACTAAGCCCACCCACTGGGGGATTTCAAAAGTAAATAAGAACAACACAATCGAATGAGAGAACTGTAAGCTCTTGTCTTTGATAAATGAATTACAAAAGATGTTTCTCATTACGTTTTATTCGAACGAGTGCTTAAGTATAAAAGGGGCGGAGCAGCTCCGCGTTCCAAGCCCGTGGCTCGTCTTTCTGATGCTCAATACTGTAAAGATGGTATGCTCCGTTGTGGAGAACTTTGGTGATGATGAAGGGGCCCTCCCAAGTCGGGGCAAGCTTGTGTGGTTTCTGTTGATCCACTCGAAGAACTAGGTCTCCTTCTTGAAAGGCTCGACCCCTCACATTTCTGGCGTGGAATCAACGCAAGTCTTGCTGGTAGATGGTCGACCGAATCAAGGCCATCTCTCTTTCCTCCTCCAAGAGATCGACTGAATCTTGTCGGGCCTGCTCTGCTTCCTCTTCGGAGAAGAGCTCGACTCGGGGTGCATTGTGGAGCAGGTCACTTGGCAAAACTACTTCGGCTCCGTAAACCAAAAAGAAAGGAGTTCGTCCGGTCGACCGATTAGGAGTTGTCCTCAAGCCCCAAAGAACTGACGGAAGTTCATCAACCCAAGCGCCTGCTGTGTGTTTGAGATCACACATCAGTCGGGGTTTCAATCCTTTGAGAATTAGGCCATTGGCTCTTTCTGCTTGTCCGTTTGACTGCGGGTGAGCGACCGAAGCATAGTCGACTCGAGTGCCCTGAGAGGTGCAGAAAGCTCTGAATTCATCAGAGTCGAAGTTCGACCCGTTGTCCGTGATGATGCTGTGTGGGACTCCATATCTGAACGTCCATTCTCTGATAAAACTGACAGCGATGCTAGCATCAAGGTTCTTGTTAGGTTTAGCTTCGATCCATTTGGTAAACTTGTCGACTGCAACGAGCACATGAGTGAAGCCGCTCCTGCCAGTTCTCAGTGGTCCAACCATATCCAGTCCCCAAACAGCAAAGGGCCAGATGAGGGGGATGGTCTTCAGAGCAGACGCTGGCTTGTGGGACATGTCGGAGTAAAACTGGCAGCGTTCACATCTGTCGACTATATCTTTCGCCATTTCATTTGCTCGTGGCCAATAGAATCCAGCTCGGTATGCTTTAGCCACGATGGCCTGGGAGGACGCATGATGACCACAGGTTCCCGAGTGGATGTCATTGACGATCATCCGACCTTCTTCTTGTGTTATGCATTTCTGACCGACTCCAGTCATGCTTTCCCTGAACAGCTACCCTCTTATCACAGTAAATGCCTTGGATCGACGGACGATCTATCGAGCCTCTTCTTCATCCTCTGGGAGTTCTTTCCTGAGGATGTACGCAATGTAGGGCACCGTCCGGTCGGGAGTAATGGTCATAACCTCCATGATCAGGTCGACCACGGCTAGGACCTCGACTTTAGTCGGATCTGTGGCGCTCTTAGGTTGCGGGGGCTCTTCAGTAAAAGGATCTTCCTGAACTGTCAGCGAGTGGATATGTTCCAAAAATACATTGCTAGGAATGGCTTCTCTCTTGGATCCTATCTTTGCCAAATCGTCGGCTACTTGATTTTTCAGTCGGGGTATGTGGTGGAGTTCTAATCCCTCAAACTTCTTCTCGAGCTTTCTCACTGTGTTGCAGTAACCAGTCATGGCTGGGCTCCTGACGTCCCACTCCTTCATCACTTGATTAACTACCAAATCTGAGTCGCCATAGACCATGAGGCGACGGACACCGAGTGAAATGGCCATGCGCAACCCATATGGGAGTACTTCATATTCTGCTTCGTTGTTGGAGGAATCAAAGTGAATCTGGAGGACATATCTGAGCATGTCTCCTCGGGGGGATACCAGAACTACTCTAGCACCAGAACCATTCAGCATCTTGGATCTGTCAAACAACATGGTCCAGTGTTCAGAGTGAACTTGAGTCAGCAGTTGCTGTTCGATCCACTCAGCGAGGAAATCTGTTATTTCTTGGTACTTGATAGCTTTCTTTGCCTCAAACTTGATATCCAGGGGAAGGAGTTCAATCGCCCATTTGGCCACTCAACTAGTTGCATATCTGTTGTGCAGAATCTCTAACAATGGAGGGTCGCTGACGACTGTAACAGAGTGATCTAAGAAATAGTGTGCAACCTTCTTCGTGGTCATGTAAATCCCATAGACATGCTTCTAATAATGAGGATATCTCTGCTTTGACGGGGTCAGGACTTCAGAAATATAATAAACTGGGCGTTGAACCTTATAAGCTTTTCCTTCTTCTTCCCGCTCGACTGTAAGTAATGTACTGACGACTTGTCCAGTGGCTGCTATATAAAGCAGTAGAGGCTCTTTGCTGATTGCAGCAGCAAGCACCGACTGGGTGGAAAGTAGGGCTTTTAGCTTTGCAAACGCTGCATCAGCTTCTGGGGTCCACTCGAACTTGTCTGATTTCTTCATCAGTCAGTAAATGGGCAGCGCCTTTTCACCGAGGCGAGAAATGAATCGACTTAGGGCGGCCAAGCAACCAGTAAGCTTCTGGACATCGTCCACACGCACGGGGTGCTTCATTCGGAGTATAGCGCCTACTTTATCCGGGTTAGCATCGATTCCTCGTTCGGAAACAAGAAAACCGAGTAACTTTCCGCTTGGAACTCCAAACATGCACTTTGATGGATTGAGCTTGATATCATACCTTCTGAGGTTGGCAAAGGTTTCAGCAAGGTCAGTCAGTAGGTCGGAACCTTTATGTGACTTGACCACAATGTCATCCATGTATGCTTCCACATTCCGACTGATCTGAGTGAGCAGGCACTTCTGAATCATCCGCATGAATGTGGCTCCGGCGTTTTTCAAACCGAATGGCATTGTGACATAACAGAAGCACCCAAATGGGGTGATAAACGCTGTCTTTATTTCATCAAGTCCATACAGACGGATCTGGTGGTACCCGGAGTAGGCATCCAAAAAGGATAAACGCTCGCACCCTGCAGTCGAGTTGACTATCTGGTCGATGCGAGGGAGAGGAAAGTGATCTTTTGGGCAGGCCCGATTGATATGCTTGAAATTGATGCACATGTGAAGTGAGTCGTCTTTCTTTGGGACCATGACAACATTGTCTAACCACTCGGAGTGGTAAATCTCTCGGATAAACTCAGCTGCCAAAAGCCAAGCTACCTCTTCCCCGATTGCCTTTCTTTTCTGGACGGCGGACCGTCAAAGATGTTCTTTGACTGGTTTCACCTTCGGGTCTACTCGCAAATGATGCTCAACTAGTTCCCTGGGAACACCCGGCATGTCAGAAGGCTTCCATGCAAAGATGTCCTAGTTCTCACGGAGGAACTGGATGGGCGCTTCTTCCTATTTGGAGTCGAGTGAGGTTGAAATGTGAGTCGAAGCAGCACTGGGATATATCGGGTGAATATGAATCGACTTCGTTTCACCAGACGACTGGAATGCTGAATCTGTGGCTGGCTTCTTGGCTCGCAGCAAGTCACTCAGATCTGCATTTTTCTGGTATTCTTGCAATTCTACTATGGCCATCTGGGCATCGGCGATCTTTGAGCCCTTCTGGAAGCACTCTTCTGCCTTCTTCCGATTACCAGAGATAGTAATCACTCCTCTGGGACCTGGCATCTTCAGTTTGAGGTACACATAACATGGTCGAGCCATAAATCATGCATAAGCTGGCCTGCCTAGAATTGCATGATAAGCACTCTGGAAATCCATAACTTCAAACATCAACTTTTCTTTGCAGTAATTTTTGGAATCACCGAAAACCACGTCGAGTGCAATCTGGCCGAGGGATGCGGCCTTCTTGCCTGGAATGACCCCATGGAAACTCATATGGCTTTCACTGAGCCTGGACATCGGAATGCCCATTCCTTTCAATGTTTCTGCATACAGTATGTTCAGACCACTGCCACCGTCCATCAGGGCCTTTGTCAGTCGAGTGCCTTCGACCACCGGGTCGACCACTAGTGCTTGCCTCCCAGGGGTGGCGATGTGCGCTGGATGATCAGACTAGTCGAATGTAATAGCAGTCTGTGACCACTTCAAGTAACTGGGTGTCGCCGGAGCGACCATGTTCACTTCCCTGTTGATAACTTTCAATCGACTTTTGCTCTCGACATCAGCAAAAATCATCAGAGTGGAATTCACGTGGGGATAACCATTGTCATTCTCTTCCTCATCCTCAGCCTTGTCTGTCTCCTTCTATTTTTCCTTGGGCTGTTTCTCCCGGAACTGCTGGATTAGGAGCCGACACTGCCGAGTGGTGTGCTTCGGGTAAATGAAATTACCTTCTTCATCTTTTTTGGTGTGGATATGGCACGGCAGATTCAACACGTCATTTCCATCTTAATCTTTTACTTTCTTGGGGTTCCACGGCCCTCTGGGCTTCCCCTTGAACTTTCCTTGAACCACAGCCAAGGCTTCACCCGGAGCAGCTGGCTCGGCCTTGTGCTTCTGTTTCCGACCGGAGTTTCCTCCTCCGGCTTCGTGGGCAACTGCTTTGTGCTTGCTGCTCGGGAGCCTCTCTTCTTCTTCAGCATTGGCATACTTGGTGGCGATTTCCATCATCCAAGCCAGAGTCATATTCCCTGTCCGGCCGAATTTCATATTCAACTCTCGATACCTGACGCCTTCCTTAAAGGCACAAATTGCCTGATGATCTGACACATCTTCTACTGTGTGCTGCAGGGTGATCCATCTCTGGATATAATCCCTCAAAGTTTCATTCGGTTTCTGAACACAACACTGCAACTCTGTCAAACCTGCCGGCCGTTTGCACGTGCCCTCGAATGTTCTGACAAACACTCGGGCAAGATCTTCCCAAGTATAGATGCTGCCAGGTGCTAACTGATTCAACCACGCTCTAGTCGAGCCCTCTAACATGAGAGGAAGGTGTTTCATGGCCACTTCATCATTACCGCCACCAATCTAGATATCCACTCGGTAGTCTTCAAGCCAAGTGTCAGGCTTGGACTCCCTAGTGAACTTACTAACTCCAGACGCCAACCTGAAGTTGGGGGGAATCACCGCAGCTCTGATAGCTCTGCTGAAGCACTCTGGACCAGAGACATGCACCCTATTGCTAGTTTGTGGACCTCCATCATGGCCCTCCCGGTGAGCTCTGTTTCTGTCGACCAAGCCCTGCACGAGAATAGATCTCGCATCAAATCCTGGCTCCCTGGGGTCGATTGGAATACCTCGCACAACACTATGAGGATGTGTGTCTTCATGTTGCCGAGGCGCGTACGACCCGCTCCTCGGGGGAGGCATGGGCACTCAACGGCGATCATCACGATCGACTCGGCGATCATACTTCTCTCAGTTTCTGTACTGATCTCGTCGATCCCCACGTCCCTCATGCCTCGGAGGCGATCTTGGGCTATGGGCCGACTGAACTATGTCTGCCATCACGGATCTGCTGTGGATCCTATCCCGCGATTGAGATACAACTGTATTCTGCTCTCCCGCTGCCCGAAGCAAGGCTCGGATCTGCACCAGACCTCGACCAGCTTCTGACTGGGAGGGTTGGATCGACTCCGCTATCCGGGCAGCAGCATCTAGATTCCGGATCGGGGTTCGGTATACATGAGTTGGAGGCAGAAAAAGTTGGCGTCGACTGGATTCAGGAGCACGTTGTCGAGCGCGATCGTCGAGTGCACGCTGGAGGTTCTCCAGTCGAGTGCGCTCAGCCAGATTGGCCAAGCGCGCCTGCTCCAAGGCCTGGGCCTCGGGGGTTTCTCCAACTATAGGAGTGTGCAGGGCATCCATGTTCCGGCGACGAAGTTCTTCCCTCTGCTGCAAGGAGAGAGGTTCGGGGCGGTACTCCTCGTGAATGCGTGACGGATCGCCCTTCCCGTCACCTCCGTCTTCACAATTAAAGCCAGGAGCACTGCGTGGTCCATTGACCATCAGGACTTCTGTCGCCGAGCCACTGTTGTTGCACTCGAATGCGGTCTCTACGAAGCCAGTCGATAGATTGAACAGGCAGTAGAGAGATTCGTCGGGCTCGATCACCGCGACTTGAGGGGCGGCCCATTGGCGGGCCACCGCATGCTTCACCCACCGCTAAAGCCTTGACCGACTGGTGCGCTTGCTCCGGCGGGACGCAGGGAGGGAGAAAGCTGCTGGAGTTGACTGGTACTAGGTCGACGGTTGCCGCAGGAGGACGCCACGGACGCATGCGCGAAAGTGCACCGCCCGCGGGCGGGGAGCGCGTTGGCGTCGAGTGGTGCCTCCTGGAGCCAAGCGGAGTAGTCGGCGACAAACACGAGCGCGCCGAGAAGGATCTCGCGGCCCTCAGCCAAACCTCAGCCTGGAACCATGATGAAGGGGATTGGAAAAATTGCAACTTCTCCAATAAGTCATTGAGGCACCTGCCCCAAGGTGGGCGCCAACTGTCATGGATCTAAGACTGACAGTGGAATAGGGGGTAAGTATGAGGAGGCAAGATCCTAGCTATGGAGGAGTTGTACACACGAGTTTTATGAGTTCAGGCCCTTCTCGGAGGAAGTAACAGTCCTACGTCTCGGTGCCCTGAGGCGGTCGACTGGATTATATGAGTGTGTGTTTAAAAAAGTGCGAACCCTTGTCCCAGAGTAGGGGGTGGCTTATATAGAGTGCGCCAGGACCCCATCTCCCCTTCGTTACACAGGGTTCAATGTTCATAAAGGAGGGGCGTTACTAGTAACGTCTGTAGTAAAGTGTTATAAATGCCCATAAAGCTATGGTTTAAGTCTTGACCATTGCAGAGTGGAGAGTTTCTCATCTTCTGGTGGTCGAGTGTCTTTAAGGTGGTCGAGTGAGCACATCTTCATGGTCGAGTGGACGATGGTTTCTCTTCGACTGCTTCTGATTCTTTACAGAGATGTCCTTGGGGAGGGTATGTCGGACAGGTCCATGACCCTACCCTAGGTTCATAGCTTCATCACCCGGTAAGCCAGTTGCCGAGAAGAAGCCAAAGCATAGACCCAAGCCTGAGACTGAGTGCTTTTATTGCAAGGGAAACGGTCACTGGAAGCGTAATTGCCCCATGTACTTAGCGGATAAGAAGGCCGGCAATACCAATGGTATATATGATATACATGTTATTGATGTGTACCTTACCAGCACTCATAGTAGCTCATGGGTATTTGATACCGGTGTGGTTGCTCATATTTGTAACTCAAAACAGGAGCTGCGGAATAAGTGGAGACTGGCGAAGGACGATGTGACGATGCGCGTCGGGAATGGTTCCAAGGTCGATGTGATCGCCTTCGGCAAGCCACCTCTACATTTACCTACGGGGTTAGTTTTAAACCTCAATAGTTGTTATTTAGTGCCAGCTTTGAGCATGAACATCGTATCTAGATCTCGCTTAATGCGAGATGGCTACTCATTTAAATCTGAGAATAATGGTTGTTCTATTTATATGAGAGACATGTTTTATGGTCATGCCCCGCTTGTCAATGGTTTATTCTTATTTAATCTTGAACGTGATGTTACACATATTCACAGTGTGAATGCCAAAAGATGTAAGTTTGATAATGATAGTCGCACATACTTGTGGCACTGCCGCCTTGGTCACATTGGTGTCGAACGCATGAAGAAACTCCATGCAGATGGACTTTTGGAGTCTCTTGATTATGGATCATTTGACACTTGCAAACCATGCCTCATGGACAAAATGACCAAGACTCCGTTCTTTGGAACAATGGAGCGAGCAACCAACTTATTGGAAATCATACATACTGATGTGTGCGGTCCAATGAGCGTTGAGGCTCGCAGTGGTTATCGTTATGTTCTCAACCTCACCGATGACTTAAGTAGATATGGGTATGTCTACTTAATGAAACACAAGTCTGAGACCTTTGAAAAGTTCAAGGAATTTCAGAATGAGGTTGAGAATCAACGTGACAGGAAAATAAAGTTCTTATGATCAGATCATGGAGGGGAATATTTGAGTCACGAATTTGGCACGCACTTAAGGAAATGTGGAATTGTTTCACAACTCACACCGCCTGGAACACCTCAGCTTAATGGTGTGTCCGAACGTCGTAATTGCACTCTATTAGATATGGTGCGATCTATGATATCTCTTCCCGATCTACCGCTATCTTTTTGGGGTTATGCTTTAGAGACTGCCGCATTCACTTTAAATAGGGCTCCATCGAACTATTGAGACGACACTGTATGAATTATGGTTTGGGAAGAAACTTAAGCTATCGTTTCAGAAAGTTTGGGGATGCGATGCTTATGTCAAGAAACTTCAACTTGAAAAGCTCGAACCCAAGTCGTAAATATGCGTCTTCATAGGATACCCTAAGGAAACTATTGGGTATACCTTCTACCTCAGATCCCAAGGCAAGATCTTTGTTGCCAAGAATGGATCCTTTCTAGAGAAAGAGTTTCTCTCGACAGAAGTAAGTGGAAAGAAAGTAGAACTTGATGAAGTACTGCCTCTTGAACCGGAAAGTAGCGCAGCTCAAGAAAATGTTTCTATGGTGCCTGCACCGACTAGAGAGGAAGTTAATGATGATGATCAAGGAACTTTGGATCAAGTTACTACTGAACTTCGTAGGTCCACAAGAACATGTTCCACACTAGAATGGTATGGCAACCCTGTCCTAGAAATAATGTTGTTAGACAACGGTGAACCTTCGAACTATGAAGAAGCGATGGCGGGCCTAGATTCCAACAAATGGCTTGAAGCCATGAAATCCGAGATAGGATCCATGTATAAAAACAACGTATGGACTTTGATAGACTTGCCCGATGATTGGCGAGCCATAGAAAATAAATGGATCTTTAACAAGAAGACGGACGCGGATGGCAATGTGACCATCTATAAAGCTCGACTTGTCGCTAAGGGTTATCAACAAGTTCAACGTGTTAACTTAACTACGATGAGACCTTCTCACCCATAGCGAAGCTGAAGTCCGACCGAATCATGTTAGCAATTGCCGCATTTTATGATTATGAGATATGGCAAATGGACGTCAAAATGGCATTCCTTAATGGTTTCCTTAATGAAGAATTGTATATGATGCAACCGGAAGGTTTTGTCGATCCTAAGAATGCTGACAAGGTATGCAAGCCCCAACGCTCAATCTATGGGCTGGTGCAAGCATCTCGGAGTTGGAACATTCACTTTGATGAGATGATCAAAGCGTTTGGGTTTACGCAGATTTTTGGAGAAGCCTGTGTTTTACAAGAAAGTGAGTGGGAGCTTTGTAGCATTTCTCATATTGTATGTGGATGACATACTATTGATGGAAAATGATATAAAACTCTTGGAAAGCATAAAGAAATACCTGAATAAGTGTTTTTCAATGAAGGACCTTGGAGAAGCTGCTTATATATTAGGCATCAAGATCTATAGAGATAGATCGAGACACCTCATTGGTCTTTCACAAAGCACGTACGTTGACAAGATATTGAAGAAGTTCAATATGGATCAGTCCAAGAAGGGGTTCTTTCCTGTATTACATGGTGTGAGATTGAGCACGGATCAATGATCAACCACGGTAGAAGATAGAGAAAAGATGAGTGTCATCCCCTATGCCTCGGCCATAGGGTCTATTATGTATGCCATGCTGTGTACCAGACCTGATGTAAACCTTGCCGTAAGTTTGGTAGGGAGGTACCAAACTAATCCCGGCATGGAACACTGGACAACGGTCAAGAATATCCCAAAGTACCTGAAAAGGACTAAGGATATGTTTCTCGTTTATGGAGGTGGCGAAGAGCTCGTTGTAAAGGTTTACGTTGATGTTAGCTTCGACACGGATCTGGATCACTCCAAGTCACAAACCGGATACGTGTATATTTTGAATGGTGGGGCAGTCAGCTAGTGCAGTTGCAAGCAAAGCGTCGTGGCGGGATCTACATGTGAAGCGGAGTACATGGCAGCCTCGGAGGCAACACATGAAGCAATCTAGATGAAGGAGTTCATTACCGACCTAGGAGTTATTCCCAATGCGTCGGGCCCGATGGCTCTCTTCTGTGACAACACTGGAGCTATTGCCCTGGCGAAGGAGCCCAGGTTTCACAAGAAGACCAGGCATATCAAGCGTCACTTCAACTCCATTTGTGAAAATGTTCAAGATGGAGAAATAGATATTTGTAAAGTGCATATGGACCTGAATGTCGCAGATCCATTGACTAAACCACTTCCACGAGTAAAACATGATCAACAACGGAACTCTATGGGTGTTTCATTCATTCACAATGTAACTAGATTATTGACTCTACTAGAAGTGGGAGACTGTTGGAAATATGCCCTAGAGGCAATAATAAAATGGTTATTATTATATTTACCTGTTCATGATAATTGTCTATTGTTGATGCTATAATTGTGTTATCCGGAAATCATAATACATGTGTGAATACATAGACCACAACATGTCCCTAGTGAGCCTCTAGTTGACTAGCTCGTTGATCAATAGATGGTTATGGTTTCCTGACCATGGACATTGGATGTCGTTGATAACGAGATCACATCATTAGGAGAATGATGTGATGGACAAGACCCAATCCTAAGCATAGCACAAGATCGTGTAGTTCGTGTGCTAAAGCTTTTCTAATGTTAAGTATCATTTCCTTAGACCATGAGATTGTGCAACTCCCAGATGCCATAGGAATACTTTGGGTGTGCCAAATGTCACAACGTAACTGGGTGGCTATGAAGGCACACTATGGGTATATCCGAAAGTGTCTGTTGAGTTGGCATGAATCGAGGCTGGGATTTGTCACTCCGTGTGACGGAGAGGTATCTCTGGGCGCACTCGGTAAGACATCATCATAACGAGCTCAATGGGATCAAGGAGTTGATCATAGGATGATGTGTTACGGAACGAGTAAAGAGACTTACCGGTAACGAGATTGAACAAGGTATAGGGATACCGACGATCGAATCTCAGGTAAGTATCATACCGGTAGACAAAGGGAATTGTATACGGGATTGATTGAATCCCCGAAATCGTGGTTCATCCAATGAGATCATCATGGAACATTTGGGAACCAACATGGGTATCTAGATCCCGTTTTTGGTTATTGGCCGGAGAGATGTCTCGGTCATGTGTGCATGATTCCCGAACCCGTAGGGTCTACACACTTAAGGTTCGGTGACGCTAGAGTTGTTATGGGAAATAGTATGCTGTTACCGAATGTTGTTAGGAGTCCCGGATGAGATCCCGGACGTCACGAGCTGTTCCGGAATGGTCCGGAGGTGAAGATTTAATATATGGGAAGTCATCATATGGTCACTGGAAGTGTTCGGGGGTTTATCGGTATTGTACTGGGACCACCGAAGGTGTTCCGGGGGTCCACCGGGAGGGTCCACCTGCCCCGGAGGGCCCTATGGGCTGTATGTGGAAGGAAACCAGCCCCTAAGTGGGCTGGGCACCATCCCCCCTAGGGCCCATGTGCCTAGGGTTGGGGGGAACCCTAAAGGGGGGCGCCCCCTTGGCTTGGGGGGCAAGCCCCCTCCCCTTGGCCGCCGCCCCCATCTAGATCTCATCTAGAGGGGCCGGCCCCCTTTCCCCTTCTTCCTATAAATAGAGGGGTGAAGGGAGGGCAGCAGCACCACATCCAAGGCGCAGCCCTCCCCCTCTACAACACCCCCTCCGCCTCCGTTGAGCTGGGCGAAGCCCTGCCGGAGAACTGCAAGCTCCACCACAACGCTGTCGTGCTGCTGGAGCTCTTCCCCGACTTCTCCTTCCCCCTTGCTGGATCACGAAGGAGGAGATGTCCCTGGGCTGTACGTGTCTGGAACATGGAGGCGCCGTTGTTCGACGCTTAGATCGGAATCAACCGCGATCTGAATTGCTACGAGTACGACTCCTTCATCCGTGTTCTTGTAACGCTTCCGCATCGCGATCTTCAAGGGTATGAAGATGCTCTCCCCTCTCTCTCTTGTTGCTAGTCTCTCCATAGATTGATCTTGGTGATGCGTAGAAAATTTTAATTTCTGCAACGATCCCCAACATCGTCATCCATGAGTTCACATTTTACCACCACGCTAGCGTCTGACCGCCTTGGCCTACTGAAACCCCTTCCATCGCTAGTGCTCTTCCGACCTGAAACGATCACCGTCTCTCCAGAACGTCAATGCCGCATTCACCGGCGTTAACTGCAGGTGCAGTTGGTGTGTCACTGACATACGGGCCAGATGCCCGTTGGGCCCACATGTTAGTGATACAACGCACCTGCGGTTAAGTCACTGAAGCAGCGCCCGCATTCACGCGACCTCTCACTGGCGCCGGCATTGCAGCAGCGCGACGGCCGAGAGAGCGCCAGCCACGCGGCATCCCGGTGCAAGCGACTGTTCCGTGTTGACGACACCATGGCTATCCTTCTGTCCGCCACCCACATTAATGACACACGGCTGCCGACGAACCTACTCCGGCGCCAGCCGTCCATCCGTCTACAGTGGCTCATTGCCATTCGCCTACTATATTAACTTGATCCCCAGCTCCCAGCCATAGCCCAAGACCCACACTCATTCTCCTATGGTTCCTTCCTTCTGTCGGCACCACCCCAACCATGGCATCCTGCCGCTCCAAAGCTCTCTTGGACGTACTGTCACAGGAGCAGACGAAGGACATCGGGGGCCCCGCTCCGGGCGCGCTACAAAGCTCTCTTGGATGTACAGTCACAGGAGCATATGAAGGAGATCTCCAGCTCCCCCTCGGCCGCCCTCTGCCGCCATGACCACGAAGCCGGCGCGCGTGTGCGGGCGCAGCCGGCAGCGAGGAAGAGTAGTACATGGTAGGTCACCGCCGCTCTCTTACCAGGAAGGCCACCGCTCCTCCACTTAGTCGACGCAAAGCATGGTAGGATAAACATCGGCAGCCGATTAGCTGCTTGATAGCGATGTGGAGGCAGAAATCTTTAGAACCTTGTGCTCTGGAGGAGGTTATTGAGGTGGATGAGCAGGAGGCAAAGGCAAAAGACGGCTTTCTCAGGTTCATGGCCGGACATGGTGGTCGGGCGCCGGTGATCGTTTAGATTAGGTTTACAGTAGGTTTTAGTATGATTTGTGCGAAATATGTAATGAATTTTTTCCAGTTTATAGGAAAAGTTTTCGAAATGTAATGAACTTCATTCCGTTAATTTGAAATTTGCTTTGTTTGCACGAATTTCGTTCGTTAGTTTATATAGTTGTCGAAATGTATGCGGGCAGCATTGGATGTGTCACACCCTAGCTAGTCATGCATTAGAATGTTGCATCATGTTTACTCTTTCATCAGAAACTTGAAATGGGGATGACAGAACCCCCAGTCCCCTCTGAAACCAACTAGGGTTACTAAAATAATTCTTCAATGAACCTGAAATGCCCTTCTAAAATGCCCATCATTTTTGCCTTGGTTCAAAACCTCTGCCAAAAGTGGTGCACTTTTTTCTAGGCCAACCTAGGGTTTTTGAATTAAATCATAAATATTTGAATTTGGGCATTTAAAATAATATAAAATATTTAAATGCTCAAATATCTCCAAACTAAAATGTTTCATGTTGGAAATAATCCAACTATGGGCCAGGAATAGTTTGGTGATTTTTGAAGTTGCCTAGGTATTTTATTTAATTCAACAAAGTTGCAGAGATATTAAATAAAAACAGAAACAGAAAAGAGAGGGAAAAACTTACCTGTGCGGCCCAGCCAGCTGGCCGACCCAGCTAGCAACCGACCCAGCCCAGCACTGTAGCTCCCCGTCGTCTTCCTCCCCTCACCCCGAAGCTGCTGCGTGCTCGCGCGCGCACGGCCGCGCGGCCACCTCCTGCTTGCCGACGACCTCCTGGCCGCGTGGACGACGCCCGCAGCCCGTCCCGATCTCCCCTGCTCTCTCTCACTCTCCCCGGCTCTTCCCTTCCTCTCCCTCGCTCTCTCTCTCTCTCACGGCCGAACACCACCGTCGCCGCCGTTCGCCACAGCAACCGTCTCCGACCACCCCTCGCTCCCCCGATTAGCTCAGAAGCTCCGCCTCGACTCCCTCTTCCTCCCCACCGCTCCACGGGTCCCCGGAAGCCCTGCATCGCCGCCTCGTCGCCGTTCCCCTCTTCGGGCTCCGATCATCGTCGCCGTCAAATTCGTCGTCTCCGACGCGTCCCCGAGCCCGCTTCGACGCCCACTGCAACCGCGGTGAGCCCCCGAGTCGTTTCCCCCTTCTCCCCTGCTCTCTCCCGACCCCTAGGCCCTAGCTCCACCTCAGCCGAGAGCTCCACGCCGCCGACGATGTCGCCGTCGTGGCCATGGTCGCCGTAGCGCCCAACCGAGCTCACCATCGTGCTCCACATCTCACTAGGAGCACGTAGCACGCACCAACACCTCCCCAAACCCCCTGCAACACTGATCCCGACCGCACCCGAACTCCGGCCGCCGCAGCCGAGCTCGCCGCCGTCAACTCCGGCCACCCCGAGCCCAACCACCACCACCAATAGCCGCGGCTCAACTTCAGCAACACGTAGATGCCTTCCGCCGTCCATTTGGTTGCCGGAATGGCAAAAAGCACTCTCGCCGCCGTCTCGGACCTCGCCGGCGTCATGTCGCCGGTGGGGTTTGACTTGTCCGACCTGGGGTTTGACCCCCCAGGGTCACTGACGCGTGGGCGCTGTCGGCCAGGTGGTTAGGTTAGCGCTAACTACTGTTAGTCAACCCCCCCTGACACTGACAGTGGGCCCCAGCGCCACTAATTAGTAATTAGTATTAATTTAAACCTGTTTAACCCCCCCTGTCACTGACGTGTGGCCCCCACATGTCAGGTTTGACCCGAGCCAGCCCTGTTGACCTGCTGACGTCACTGTGACGTCAGGCTGACGCAGTAATTGGATTTCTGGATTTAAATTAAATCAGGAAATTCCAGAATATTAATTAAACTTCAAAAATTCATAACTTTTATTCTGTAACTCCAAATTGGACAAATTATATATGAAAAATGATCAGAAAAATCCAATCTATCCATCTGTACTATTTTCATGCATGATCAAACAAGTTAACTTGATGTTTTAAGCAGAACAAGAAAAGGCACTTTAAAAGGCCATATTTGAATTTGGAATTTGAATCTTTGATTCAAATTTGTTCAAACACTTCTGGCTTTAGTTGCATTAGCCCAACACACTCATATTGCCATGTTTCATGCATGCATCATATTGTTGCACATTGTTTGGTGATGCTTGTATATCGATGTCCTTTGCGACAGGATCTGTTCCCGAGGAGTACCGTGATTACCCTAACGAAGAACCGTATCCGTGCATCGAACCATCAGGCAAGCAACCACCCATTTGATCATATCGATACAATCCCATGTTCTCGCTCCTGCTCTTTTTTACTGCATTAAGACAATGCGATTCAAACTGCTGTGTGCTACGGTAGTTGAACCCATTTCCTCTGCATGACCTGTCATTGCCACAGTAACTAGATGAAACCCACTAGCATGTGTAGGAGTTGATTGAGCCATATGTATGTGTGGTTCCTACTTTGCTATGCCTGCTATGCTTAGAGTTGTGTCAGGTCTGGTTCATCTGGGTGATGGGCTAGAGTGAAATGATTATGTCGGTAATGAGAGTGGTGTGGGGAACACGATTTGGTAAGGGTATCGATGAGAGGCCATGTAGGAGTACATGGTGGGTTGTTTCATTGAAGCCGACCTTAAGCACTGAGATCTGTATGTGTGATTTAAGAATCAGCTACTACCATGCATTGGGCCCGAAACCAATGGACCCTCTCAGCTTCTTATTCACCCTAGTTCTCTGTCCAGGAGTTGCAAGTAGTTTCTGGTGTTTGTAGCCTACTGGAGGCCGTGGACAGCGCTGACCGTAGGGGTGGGCTGTGATGCGGTAGGTACGTGGCACGGTGTACCGAATACCTGTTAGGTATCTCGGGAACCCTGTTCACATCGTTCGGGGCCGTATGGGAAATCTCGGCCGGACTCCCTGCGGATGGAACCTGAATAGGCGATAAACCTGGACTGGAGGCTTAGGTGATTAGGTAGGTCGTGGCCGACACCCACGTTGGGCTTCCGCTTGAAGGTTGCCGAGTACATGTCGTGTAAACGACGGTAAGTGGTGAGAGCGTGTATGAAGAAGTACACCCCTGCAGGGTTAACATGATCTATTCGAATAGCCGCGTCCGCGGTAAAGGACTACTTGGTTACCTATATAGTTCATAGACAAGTAAATGGAAACTACTAAAAGCCTCAAGATAAGTGTGAGTGCCGAGGATGGCTCTTCCGTAGGAAGACGGAGGTGGATCCCCGGTAGTGTATTGAAGTGGTGAGTAGTGGACTCGTGTGCGCAAAACCATTTCAAGTTGGAGTATCGTAGGATAGTCTAGCCAAGAGTCAAAGCTGGCTTGCTGCAATAACTCCACCAACCCTTCTTGATACTATGCATGTATGTAGGATCTGATGTAAGTCTTGCTGAGTACCTTTGTACTCATGTTGCTATAATCTACATTTTTACAGAAGACGCTGCAACCCCTTCTGATGGGTTCTATGTAGACGTTGACATCAACGAGTAGGCTAAAGACCCAGGTGGTGACCCTGAGCTTGTGAAGGACCACGTAGTATAGCTAGGCTTTCCAAGCCTCTTTTATTTTACTAGTTGTCTGTACTCAGACAAGTTACTTCCGCTGCTGGTTTGTATGACTGTATGACTTGTATGTTGGGTCGTGAGACCCGTACCTTTGTGTGTATGTTATGTATGGCTCCCTGAGCCTTAAATAAAGTACTTGTGTCATAGAGTCATGTTGTGATGCTTCGTTGTATTTGCACATATCGAGCATATTGTGTGTATGATTGAAATGCTTGGTATGTGTGGGATCTGACTATCTAGTTGTTTATCTTTAGTAGTCTCTCTTACCGGGAAATGTCTCCTAGTGTTACCGCTGAGCCATGGTAGCTTGCTACTGCTCTGGAACACTTAGGCTGGCCGGCATGTGTCCTTCTTCGTTCCTGTGTCTGTCCCTTCGGGGAAATGTCACGCTTTGAGTACCGGAGTCCTGTTAGCCCGCTACAGCCCGGTTTACCGGAGTCCTGCTAGCCCAGTGCTACAGCCCGGACCCACTTGCTGATGACCGACACGTTCGAAGCTGGGTCATGGATGCCTGTCCCTGTAAGTCTGTGCCACTTTGGGTTTACGACTAGTCATGTCAGCCCGGGCTCCTTATCATATGGATGCTAGCGACACTATCATATACGTGAGCCAAAAGGCGCAAACGGTCCTGGGAAAAGGTAAGACGACACCGTGGGGATACCGTGCGTGAGGCCGCAAAGTGATATGAGGTGTTACCAGCTAGATCGATGTGACATCGAGTCGGGGTCCTGACAGGATGGCATCCATCAGTGTCCTCGGACAGATGCTGGTGTAAATTTGAGGGCCAATGCTAGAGATGCCCTAAGTATCATGCTATAATCGCTAACAGTGCTCCATTATTTCACAGGGAACAGTTTTCCCTCAATCAAAATCAGATATGCCGTGTTTCGCACTCCTCCCACGTAAGAGTGTAGACTCTTGCTTACATAAAAATGGAACAAGTGGACGGCACTGTAGGACGTCATATCACTCAAACTAGCCCGCCTAACACGTGGGAAAGCACCGCCCTCGTCATTTTGTTCTAGATTTCTATGATCGACCACACGAAAATGTTACGCATTTCATGTTCAAAAGGAAAACACGGCACACTTACGACTCGTATGCGTTGCACCCCCGACAGTCCGGAAAGCACGCCACTCACCAGAGAGGACACACGTTGTATTGCATTTTCACTAACATGTGGGAATAAACCGTCGATAGCCGAAATCTAATCGCTCGGCGGGCACCAGCTGAGAAGAGAGAGACGGGGGAGGGAGAAGAGATCGCACGCCCGCCGCGCATGGACTCCAAGAAATATATATGGTGATAATGTGAGGTGGGCAACGGGGGAGTCCGAAGTAAGTGAAGTAGAAAGGCACAAATGGTATGAACATGCGTGGCATATAGGGTGTGTTTGGTTGCCTTCTAGTCTCAAGCATAGTTGTTCCCTCTTCATGCATGCTCAACTCAACACCCCTCTTCATGCATGCTCTCTTCATGCATGCTTCTAGTGTATTTGTGCTAAACTAGTGTGGACTCGTGCACCTCCATACACTCTACCAAACACCCAAAAGTGGGTCGAGAAGGGAACTCTTGGGCGGCATTTGTCTCTTACTATGTAGAGTACCAATAAATGTTGTACGTGCAATGCACGGTGATGTTATGGAGTACGTGCCTAAGTACTCTACTACTACTATATTAGTTGGAGGCACATATTAGCTTTTATATTTGTTTACGTGTATGCCCTGAGACCTTCCAACTAGACGTGTCTTTCTCTCCAGGTCGCACTTTCTATCGTTCATACCACTAGTACTACTATGTGTGGTCTCCGACCCAGAAGTGGAAGAAGTGGAGACGCTCTACCACATTGTTTTTTGCACTGGGCTCTACCACGTTGTTCATGTTCCACTCCTTTCACTGACGTGTGGGACATCCAGAACATGCCATGTTTGGCACTCTTCGTCGTAAGAGTTGAAACGCTAGCGTTCATTAGAAATAAAATAAATAAATATAAATCAACAGTGATACTATTTTTTTTGAAAACATTATCCTAGTCTACCCCGGTCGTATCGTAGGCCCAGCCTTTCCCACTATAAGTTGGTCGGATGAAGGAACCATCATGACTTTGTTGAATTCCGCTTCTTCAAGAAAACTTACTGTACCCGCAATACTGCTACCACATGCGAAGATTGGACGACACTGTACTACGTCATATCGCTGAAACCCACTAGGACATCCTAAAAAACCCACTAGGCCAAACTAGCCCGCATATAGGTCATCTATTTTTGAATGGAGGGAGTACGTCTCTGTACTGCTATGATTTTCTGTTGTACGTCTCTGTACTTTTGCTATGATTTTCCTACCCTATGAACCAAATGAGGCCTGAATGTATCCGTGTCAACTAAGCCTACAATTTTAGGAGCTTGGGCTATTGGGTGATCGACAACTGATACGTATAAGCATACCACAAGCTCATCAGCCCCAACGTTTCTCTTCGGTCTTGTTTCAAAAAAAAGTTTCTCTTTGGTGAGTGTTTTGCAAGTACTATAGCTCGCACAGTAGCTAGCCTACTAACACCAAGAATCATCAAACAAGCCCTGCTGATATGATAAACAGTTCAAACTTACATCTAAGCATGCCATATATTACATCAAAAGCTGGTGAGGATACATCTATTTCCATAACTCGGAGAGGGTTCGCATGATTCACTATCAAACAAAAGTAGCAAGTACCGCCCACACAAGACAGTGCACTAGCCTTCCGTTTCAAAAAAAGATAGTGCAGTATCCCTAAGATGGTTTGATAACACAAATTGTTCTGGTAATTAAACGCAGGGCAATGCAAACTACCCTGAAGGATTAGCGCGACCAACTATTTCTTGTCATCGATCTATTAGGAAATGACCACAGCACGGACAACGGCATGGGAATCGATCTCTAAGGCGATGTCCACAGGACTGACCGCGACATCAGAATCGATCTCTGGGCGATGTCCATAGGATGGACAGCGGCATCGGAATCAATATCCGGGGCGATGCCAACATGACGGACCGCGACATCGAAAACGATCTCTGGGGCGTTATCCACATGACGGGCCGCGACATCGGAATCATCCAGGACATCCACCGGCACCTGCACAACCCTAACATATTAGCAAGCACATTGCAAATAATCAAAAACAACAACTATGGTAATAAGCCATTATTTTTTACCTTGTGCAGCTCACCGGGGGACCCATCCCTCCGGGGGCCATCTCCTCGTCCTCGATGGGGTCCATCACCTTGCCAGGGGAATACTGCTTCTCAACGGCGACTATCTCCTCAAACTCGGCCTTGAGCCTCGCATAGGTGGCCATCAAAGTTTCTGGGGTATGCACGGTGGGGCCCTTGCTATTCTTCCAACTTTCTTTGAGGAGTTCGTCCGTGAACGTTGTTAACTCTTTGGCCAGTGCTTGTTTCTTGGAGTTCTTCGTCTCCATGGGTTGGCCTGCCAACATGGTCAACTCGTTGGTCGGTGCTCGCTTCCTGGAGATCGTTTTCTCCAGTGGGTTGTCCGCCGGCAACTCTTTGCCTAGTGCTCCAGGATCCATCAATGAACTGACAAACAAAAAGCAATCGAAAGGAAACCACAATCGTAAGGAAAACAGGAAAAGTATAGGCTGTGAGAATCGGTCAGTGCTTTGCAAAAAGAAGATTCTTGGAATGAAAATATAGCAGCATCACTGATTCACCCACCTTTCCTTCGTCGGTATAGAAGAAAAATGGCAGAAGTGAGTAGCCTGGAGTGAGGTTCTCTTCAAGAAAAGGGAGAAAGGCCTTCAACGAGCGTTTGAGTGAAATGATGGTTCCTTCGCCCATTCCAACTTCGAGCCCACTTTACCACTGCTGGTAAAGGTGTGGGTTTTGTGATATGACGGGTCATGACGGCCACACCGAGGTGACCGGTGAGTTTCGACTGTAGCACCTCGCTGTGAATTGGTGGATGGCACGCGGGCCCGGATGCTTTGATGTCCCGCATGTAGATAGAGCGGCTAGTCATATAGGAGTGCTCAATATTCTGCACCGTGACCAAAGCAGAGAGGAAAACAAGAGAACTACGTAATTAATGCATGAGTTTAATTAGGGTAGTTTTGTAAAGTACAAGATACATTCCTCCAATCCCAAGATTCCTTGGTTGATGAGATTTGAGATTTGAGCCCTATACGAGCATGGTTAATAGTATAGCCAGATGCTGGCTATAAGCCAGTGGCATGTCATCTACAACCCATCTTATAGCCAACATGTACAATAGTACTAGATCAAAAGAGTGTACTACTTTTTTATTATGTGGCCCACCTTTCATTCTCACAAAGTGCCTAGGAGCACGTGCTAGAGCTAGCTCTTCACGAAGAGCCCGCTTACATTCTCTCTCCTATTCTCTTTCCTCCAACTAAGCAGAAATATACTAGTTTAATCCTTATAGCCCGCTGACTCAGCTCTATAGTACTTGCTCTAAACCGGAAGGGACGGAGTACTGCACGTGGTGTAGTCTAGTCACTTGTTGAAATCTCTAGAAAGGCAAATACTCCTTTCTGGTTTAAAGGGCTATACTAGCAAGTACTAGTACTACAATAGTGGGCTCAAATAGCAATTTTGTCTCATGCAAGAGGCTGGCTATATGCCGATATACGTGCTGCAAGGCACCGCACCACGCGAGCGTTCGCAACTGCCACGATCGGGTTGCGCTTGGCTCTTCGCCTCTTCAAGAAGACGAAAAATGATGTTACCCCTACTTCTACAGTATCGAATCCACTGCTGCATGTTCGTCCACCTCGTGTGGGAGGGATAGCGTGTAGCGAAAGCTCCTACTAGTCGTGCCAACCACCACGCTCATGCGCGAGGGAGGGACGCAACTTCATTGACTTACTGCTCCTGCCTTTGCATCTATGACAGGTGGGCCCAACAGGTGGTTGGCCCACCTGTCCTGCCGCCAAAGGCAGGTGCAGTTAAGGCACCGGAGCTCAGTCCACGAGGGAGAGGGCGTCGTAGTAATCAAACTTCTCAGTCTTGTACGAGTTTACGCCACACATCAAAGCACGGCACGCGATATAAGTCTTTTTACACATTTCAAATGGACTACAACATACGGATGTATGTAGAAATATTTTGCTCCATATGTAGTCACTTGTTGCAATCTCTAAAAAGACTTATATTTGGAAACGGAGGGAGTACAACGCATGCGTGCATGCCGTGACTTCCCTTTTGATACTTGCATGTGTTGATTTGATGCACCTTGCCAAATTTTGACTATAAATTTAACTAACCAAATTTTCATGCATGTCACAAAAAATTATGGGGCTGTTTGGATTGTGACTATGTTTTTCTTATGTTGCCACATTATTTTTCCCACACATGCCACACTTGCCTAAGTTGAGTTGCTAAATTGTTAGACACATTTTGGCTTGCCTAACGGAATCTTGCCACACTTTTTGTGTCTATGACATGTGGGGTTCACTGCTAATAAAAAACTCTTGTCTTAGGTGTGGCTAATAAGAATGACTTATATTTAGGAACAGAGGGATTAGAAAATATAAATAATAATGCATGTTGGGGCAACCCATGTTTCCGATAATTTTAGCCGTGGGCTTGTTCACAATTTTTATGAGGGGGTGGTTGTTCATTTAGTGTAGGGACTTGTACCAGACTTGAACAATACAAAGTGCGACCTAGCACACCGTAACACCACTTGGAACAAGCGGGTAGCTATCCCAAAAAACAATCAACAACTAAAAAAACGGTGACCTGGCACGTAGTACACAATTTTAAACGATTGTTTTGATGGAGTGAAAAAGGAAAACTACCACACTACATATATATAGGCCAGAGCCTCCGCGCTTGCTTACTAGGGTTGCTCTATTCACACACTGTCATCCTCTCTAGATCTAAACAAGATATGGATGGTAAAACTGTCTTTCTCTCTTCAAAAAACACTATCTTTCTATCCTCACCGCTAGTTACAGATCCGGACATATCCCCCTCCACCGATGAAGGGGAGGAGGAGCAGCATTTAGGCCGTCGTCGACAGCGAGGGAGGAGACCCACTGCCGGCCGCACCGTTATCTTTGGCCGAGCACCGGCGTGGGAGGTCCTCCGATCCCTTCATCGTTGCCCTAGTGTGGGCGGATCCGGCCTACCGCCGCCCAACTATCCACATTCCGATGACCTTCAGGTATATCTTCCTTCCAAACCGCATTAGCTCTACTTCCCCAGCTTGCTACGTCGCTGCATGTGCATCATTTTCTACCTCTCAGCCCCTCTCGATCGGATGGTCCAACATCACCTATTTTTTTCTTCTATTGTTAGAGGTAAAGCTACTCATGGAGTCGAATCTTGTACTTGGTTCAAACAAGAAATAAAGTGGGGGTGGGGGAATTTAGTATGTACATCGGACTTGGTACAAATAGGGAGAAAAGGGGGTGAAAGCAGAACAGACTGGTCATCCAACTGGTCTCTTGGTCGAAAAGGGAAATATCGGGGTAACGCTGTACACAGTGGTATGACTAGGACTAGATTTGCTATCCACACATAGGAGTAGGTGGATAGAGTGAACAAAAATGGGACCAACCCAGATATGTTTCTTGGATGCTTGTTTCTCGGGGCAACAAACTCTGAATCACCACTTTATGCCCCTGTTTAGGTACATGGTGCTGGACTCCTGGTGCACCCACTGTCCCATGCCCTTATACCAAATATTTAGCTATTCTTAATCTAATGCCCCTGATAAAATGAAGCCATGCCACTGTTATAAGCCATGGCAACTTTAGCTAAATGTTTTTGCTTGTAATTGTTTGAGACTTTGACTATTTCCATTGTAGCTTTTTGGGTAAACAGGGATATCCATTTCACTAGGTTGCTGTTGTGACCTTTTGGGCACTGCACAAAACACTTCTTAAAAGAAGTGACTTTTGTGCTGTTTAACTGGAATGTCAGAATGGAATAGTTGATTCATTTCGGTGGAACTGCACAAAGCGAGATATGTGTTCCAATCCTCATCATCCATATTGACGATATAACCTTCCTTTAGGTAAGAATGCTATTTAATGCATGTGTTCATCTCTATTTTGCGACTCCCATGAGAAAATAATGCTATTGTTTACAAGTACACTTGTACTCCCTCATTGACAAAACAAATTCAGAAACAGAAGGCCAATCATGTACTTGGTTTCACCAACTGGTGAGGAGAAAGAGAAACAGAGGATGAAGAGGAGGAAGAAGAAGAAGAATAAACAGTACCAAGGTGATCTTGCTAAAGCCAGAGGCCTCAGTCGAGGCCATTCAAGGGCTCCGGCAACGTCTACCTTACATGTGAGGTGATCCTGTGCAAACAGGGATCATGTTATGACAATCATACATTTTAGTGGAACTACACAAGACAATACAATGAACTGTAACCCAGCCAGTGCTTTAACTCTGCTGGAAGTTCTTGGTAATCTTTTGATATAATCTCAACACTGGTAAACAAGAGTGATTTCAACCATACATTTGAAGTGCACAAAAATATACACTATTGAGTGATTCCAGTGAGTGCTTTATCATCTCTTATAGGACTACATGAATAAGCCTTTTTCCTCGGGTTTGTACCGGCCTAAGGCCTTCATCCATATTAGTTTGTTGTCATCTCTATTTGTATCATGCTACTGTCATGAGAAACTCCGTTATCTTTGCACGTTAAAGTTTTGGAATCAGGAGAACTGCCGGATGTCTTTCTAGAAGAACTGCCAGGTGTTCCACCTGACAGGGATGTCGAGTTTGTGATAGACCTTGTTCCAGGAACCGTTCCAATTTCTAGAAGACCCTATAAGATGGCACCCTTAGAACTAGGAGAGCTTAAGAACCAACTCGATGAGTCCTTGAAAAACGGTTTCATCCGTCCTAGTTCCTCTCCTTGGGCTTGCCCCGTCCTCTTCGTCAAGAAGAAGGATCGAACGGATCAGATGGTTGTAGATTACCGACCTGTCAACTTGGTCACTATCAAGAACAAGTATCTGCTCCCCAGGATCAATGATCTGTATGACCAGCTCGCTGGATCCTCAGTCTTTTCCAAGATGGATTTGAGGTTGGGCTACCATCAAATCAAAATCAGAAACGAGGACATTCCCAAAATGGCCTTTGTTACTCGTTATGGCCAATACGAGTACACTGTTATGTCCTTCGGTTTAACCAATGCCCCAGCCACCTTCTCTCGGTTAATGAACTCGGTCTTCATGGAGTATTTGGATAAATTCGTCGTAGTATACCTCGATGATATACTCATCTACTCCAAGAATGAAGAGGAACATGCTGAACATTTAAGGCTGGTATTGATGAAACTTCGAGAGCATCGTCTTTATGCCAAATTCTCCAAGTGTGAATTTTGGTTGCCAGAAGTGACCTATCTAGGCCATGTAATCTCGGGTAAGGGTATTGCTGTCAATCCCGAGCGAGTTCAAGCCATCCTTGATTGGACTCCACCTGAAACGATCAAGCAAGTTCGGAGCTTCCTTGGCCTAGCGAGCTATTGTCGCCGCTTCGTCGAGAATTTCTCCAAGGTTGCTAAACCTCTAACTGAACTCCTCAAGAAAGATAAAAAGTTCGAGTGGACCCCACAGTGTGAGTTCATGTTCCCGGAACTGAAAAGACGCCTGACATCTACTCCCGTACTGGTACCACAAGATTTCTCCAAGGACTTTATTATCTATTGCAATGCCTCACGACAAGTACTAGGTTGCATACTCATGCAAGATCATTAGGTAATTGCCTATGCTTCACGGCAATTACACCCACATGAGGAAAATTATCCCACACATGATCTAGAGCTTGCAGCTGTAGTCCATGCACTTAAAACATGGCGACATTACCTTCTCGGTAATCGTTGCAGCATCTTCACTGATCACCAAAGTCTGAAATATATCTTCACCCAACCGGATTTGAATCTCAGGCAAGGACGTTGGGTCAAGTTGATCTCAGATTACGACTTAGGAATAACTTACACCCTGGGCAAACCCAATGTCATGGCTGATGCGCTAAGTCGTAAATCTTATTGTAACAACCTGATGTTACAACAAAGTCAACCACTTCTCCACGAGGAATTTCGTAAGCTTAACGTTCACATTGTTCCTCAAGGATTCCTATCCACCCTGGTGGCAAAACCGACCCTTATGGATCAGATCATAACTGCCCAGTGGTATGACAAGGGGATATCTCGGATCAAGGGAAACATCGCTAGCGGAGTTGCTAAATGTTTTTCCATGGATGAGTGAGGTGTTGTCTTCTTCGAGAACCGCTTGGTGGTTCCCAAGAAACAACATCTACGCTAGTTGATTCTTAAGGAAGCTCATGAATCCCCTCTCACCATTCATCCCGGTAGTACTAAAATGTATCAAGACCTACGCCAGAGGTTTTGGTGGACTAGGATGAAGAGAGAAATTGCTCAATACATTGCTAGTTGCGACGTCTATCGTCGTGTTAAAGTAGAGCATCACTGGCCTGCTGGCACCCTTCAACCTTTGGCTATTCCTGAGTGGAAATGGGATAAAATCAGTATGGATTTCATTACTGGGTTTCCCAGGACCAAGAGAGGGAATAATGCCATCTTCGTCGTAATCAATCATCTTTCCATGGTGGCCCACATTCTACCTGTTCGTGAGAGTATCACCGCTAGCCAGCTAGCTGACCTATACATCTCCTGAATAGTGTCTCTTCATGGTGTCCCATTGGAAATTAACTCAGACCGTGGGAGTCTCTTCACCTCTCGATTTTGGGAAAGTTTCCAAAATGCTATGGGAACTCGTCTCTCTTTTAGCACCGCCTTCCACCCCCAATCAAGTGGTCATGTAGAGCGAGTAAATCAAATTCTGGAAGATATGCTCCGAGCTTCTGTCATCTCATTCAGAATGGATTGGGAGAAATTCCATACATTCACGGAGTTTTCTTATAACAATAGTTATCAACGTAGCTTGGGCAAAGCTCCTTTCGAAGTTCTCTATGGACGAAAATGTCGAACGCCTCTTAACTGGTCAGAAACCGGGGAAAGACAACTCTTTGGCCCGAATATGATTCAGGAAGCAGAAGAGCAGGTTCGCGTTATTCGTGAGAAATTGGAAACAGCCCAATCTCATCAAAAGAGCCAATATGATCGTAAACATAAGCTCATGACTTATGAAGTCGGCGAGAAGGCTTACCTTCGGGTTACTCCGTTAAAGGGAACCCATCGTTTCGGTATCAAAGGCAAATTGTCTCCTTGTTACATTGAGCCCTTTCGCATTCTTGCCAAACGAGGAGAAGTTGCCTACCAATTGGAACTTCCTCCGCATCTTTCCAGAGTTCAGGATGTCTTCCATGTTTCTCAACTCAGGCGTTGCTTTGCGGATCCTATCCGTGGAGTGGACCACGAAATGCTTGATCTACAAGATAATCTCTCGTATCGGGAATATCCCGTTCATATCCTTGATCAAGCCGAGCGTACGACTCGATGCCATAACATCAAGTTTCTCAAAGTTCAATGGTCACACCATTCCGAAAAGGAAGGCACTTGGGAAAGGGAGGATCGTCTTCGACTCGAGTACCCCACCTTCTTCCCAATAGATCCTAAATCTCGGGATGAGATTCTTTTGAGTAGGGGTGAGTTGTCACACCCTAGCAAGTTCATGCATTAGAGTGATTGCATCATGTTTAATTTTCCCAGCAAGATGAAATGGGGATGACAGAACCCCCAGCACCCCCTGGAACAACTAGGGTTTACTAAAAAAACTTTTCAATGAACCTGAAATGCCCTTCTAAAAAGCCCACCCTTTTTGTTTTGGGTTAAAACCTTTGACAAAAATGCTGCACATTTTTCTAGACATCTTAAGGTCATTGGATTAATCCATATAGTATTTGCATTTGGGCATTTAAATGCTATAAAATATTTTAAATGCTCAAATAATCATAAACTAAAATGTTTACTGTTGGATATACTCTAAGCAGTAGCCATGATTAATTTTATGATTTTTGGAAATGCCCTTGCATTTTTAATAAAGCCCTAAAGTTACAGAAATAGTAGAAAATAAATAAAAGCAGAAAAGAGAGAGGGATAGGAACTAACCTGGCAGCCCATTGGCTGGCCCAGCCCAGCAGGCCCAGATGCCAGTCGTCCCCAACCTCCTGCTAGTGGGCAGGAGAGCGCGTGCCGTCGCGTGCTGGCCACGCGCCCCGGTAACCTCCTGCTTGCCGCTCCCCCTTGCCGCCTGGATGCCTCTGGGAGACGCCACGCACCCTCGTGGATCTCTCTCACTCTCTCCCGACCTTTCCCCCTCCTCTACTCTCTCTCCCGCGCAGCCCGAGCGGAGCTCGTCGCCGCCGACACCGTTTGCCACGGCCACCGTGCTCCCCTCGCCTCCCCGCGCTGTCCACGGCCTCCGCCATCATCCGACGCTCCACCCCACCCTGGCCCCGAGCGCTGGGACGGCCTGCATCGCTGGCTGCCTCGTCTTCTTCCTCTGCGGCCACCGAGGGCCGCCGTCGTTGATTCATCACCGCCAGGTCTTCCCCGAGCCCGCTGAGCAGCTCGTCGCAACCATCGTGAGCCACTGAACCTCCTCCCCCTCTCCGTTTTCCCCTTGTGCTCCATAGCGACCGCACCTTGCTCACCCGTACGCGCCGCCGCCTGTGCTCGCCACCGACGAGTCTCCGGCCATCAAATTGTCCAACCGTTGTGCCCAGCTTCCTCCCCGCGTCACGTAGAGCACGTAGGTGCCCCGCATGAGCTACCACGGCCATCACGACGACGACCCCGACCTCACCCGAGCCCCGGCGACCGCCAAGGTCGACGCCGGCGACGACTCCGGCCACCCTAGGCCCAAACACCCACACCACTCCGCTGGCCAAATGGTTGCTGGAGGAGGAAAACCGCACCCCTCCGTCGTCCCTGGCCTTGCCGGCGACGAGCCCCGGGTCAACTCCGGAGAGGTTGACCCGGGTTAACCCCAGTTTGACCCCGCCTAAGTCAATGACTTGTGGGGTTGGCTCCTAACTAAATTAGTTTAGTTTTAAATTAGTGCTAATCACTCTGTTAGAGGTTAATGACCTCGTTAACTAACTATATCTCACTGACATGTGGGCCCAGGCCTAACTAACCTACTTTAGTGCTAACTAAACACTAACTAACTCTGTTTGTTAGCTGAGACACTTATAGATGGGGCCCACCAGTCAGGTTTGACCTGGGCTGGCGCCTTTGACCTGCTGACGTCACAGTGACGCAGTGCTGACGCAGTTATTTATTTTCTGGATTTATTCTTATATAGGAAATTCCAGAAAATAGCCAAAACTTCTAAAAATCATAGAAAATCAACCATAGCTCCAAATCAAACAAATTATATATGAAAAATGATCAGAAAAATTCAATATTTCCATCTATAATGGTTTCATGCATGACAAAACACTTTAACCCTGCTGTTTAGGTGAAACAAGCTTATACACTTATAATGCATAAGAACTTAAGCTTCCATTTGAATCTTTGATTCAAATGGACCCATTTCAACTTGTTTCACATTGCATTAGGCAGGACACCTCATTTTGCCATGTCATAGCATGCATCATATTGTTGCATATTGCCATGTGATGATTATATTCTGTGGTGTCTTTCGTGGTAGGTTCTGCCTCTGAGGATATCTTCGAGTATCCAACTAAAGGGCGGTACCCTACTACTACTCCATCAGGCAAGCAGCCCCACTAATCATATCAATACAATCCCATGTTCTCGCCTCTGCTCTCACTTACTGCATTAAGACAACAACGTTTCAAATTGCTGTGTACTACGATAATTGAACCCTTATCCTCTACATGACCTGTCATTGCCACAGTAACTAGATGAAACCCACTAGCATGTGTAGGAGTTGATTGAGCCATGTATGTGTTTCCTACCTTGCTATGCCTGCTATGCTTAGAGTTGAGTCAGGTCTGGTTCATCTGGGTGATGGGCTAGAGTGAAATGATTATGTCAGTAATGTGAGAGATGTGTTGAACATGATTTGGTAAAGGTATCAATGAGAGGCCATGTAGGAGTACATGGTGGGTTGTTTCATTGAGGCCGGCCCTAAGAACTGAGATCTGTATGTGTGATTTAAGAATCAGTTACTACCATGCATTGGGATCCTTAATTGACCCTCTCGGCTTCTTAATCACCCTAGTACTCTGTCAAGGAGTTGAAACTAGTTTCTGGAGTTTGTAGGTTATGTGTTGGCGGCCGTGCGTAGAGCTGACCCTAGGGGTGGGCTATGATGCGGTAGATACACCGTGGCACGGTGTACCGGGTCACCCGTTTGGTGTCTTGGGACACCTGTTCACATTGTTCGGGGCCGTATGTGGAAACCTCAGCCGGACTCCCTGCGGATGGAACCTGGATAGGCGATAAACCTGGACTAGAGACTTGAGTGTTTAGGTAGGACATGGTCGACACCCTCGTTGGGCTTCCGCTTGAAGGTTGCCGAGTACATGTCTTGTAAACGACGGTAAGTGGTGAGAGCGTGTATGAAGAAGTACACCCCCGCAGGGTTAACATCATCTATTCGAATAGCCGCGTCCACGGTAAAGGACTACTTGGTTGCCTATACAGTTCATAGACAAGTTAATGGTTACTACTAAAAGACTCAAGATAAGTGTGAGTACCGAGGATGGCCCTCTCATAGGATGACAAGGGAGGATCCCCGGTGGAGTATTGTGTTGGTGATTAGTGGACTCGTGTGCGAAAACTGTTTTACCAGTGGTGTCTCGTAGGATAGCTTAGCCAAGAGTCAAAGCTGGCTTGCTGCAATAACTCCACCACCTTCTTGAGAATGAGCATGTATAGTAGGTTCTGTTGTAAGACTTGGTGAGTACCTTTGTACTCATGTTGCTTTAATTACTGTTTTCAGACGACAACACCGGCCCCTCCGATGGGTTTTATGTAGACCTCGACGTCGATGAGTAACTTGCCACCCAGGTGGTGATCCTGGCCATGGAGGGCCCTATGTAGATAGTCAGGCTTCGACAATCCTTCTTTCTTTCTAGTGTCTGTACTCAGACTATTTGCTTCCGCATGTGCTTGTATGCTTGTATGTTTGTATGACTTGAGTGTCGGGTCATGTGACCCCTACCTGTATGAACATGTTATGTATGGCTCTCTGGAGCCTTTAAATAAAGTACTTGAGTTGTAGAGTTTTGTTATGATGCCATGCTGTATTTGCACATATCGAGCATATTGTGTGTATGATTGAAATGCTTGGTATGTGTGGGATTTGACAATCTAGTTGTTTATCCTTGGCCCCTCTCTTATGGGGAAATGTAGTCTAGTGCTCCTTGAGCCATAGTAGAACGCTACAGCCCGGTTCACCGGAGTCCTGCTAGCCTAGCACTACTGCTCAGGACACTTGACTGGCCGGCATGTGTTTCATTTCGTTCCTATGTCTGTCCCTTCGGGGAAATGTCACGCGGTGACATCCGGAGTCCTGCCTAGCCTGCTACAGCCCGGGTTCCCTGGAGTCCTGTTAGCCCAGTGCTACAGCCCGGATTCACTCGCTGATGACCGACATGCTCAATGTGATTCATGTATGCCTGTCCCCATAGGTTAGGGATGCTTTGGGTTCACGACTAGCCATGTCGGCCCGGGTTCTCTATCATATGGATGCTAGCGACACTATCATATATGTGAGCCAAAATGCGCAAACGGTCCCAGGCCATGGTAAGGCGACACCCGTGGGGATACCGTTCGTGAGGCCGCAATGTGATATGAGGTGTTACCGGCTAGATCAATGTGACTTGGAATCGGGGTCCTGACAATATTGCTTGGCGCATAGCCCAGAAAAACGCAGTCCAGTCTTTGGTCCCAACTTGTGCCTTTTGGTTATCGGCAGATATGGAAGTGAACTGTATGGCATGGAGTCTAAAGATTCCAGACAAGTTGGTTGACGCATATATTCATCTGGCACTTAATCAGTCTGTATGCCAGGGATGCTCCATTTCAGTTGAACTGCACAAAAAATTTGGGTGGTTCATTTTCTCAACCACCTCCTTTCTCGTCTGCAATGTAGAATTTTGGCGAGCTACATGACCAAGATCAGCCAGTAAACTAGTTGGATGAAAGTAGTGGCCAATTTGCTCAAACCTCCCTCGGCACAAGGCCACTATTTGAGGATAAACCTACAAGCAAAGTTCAGATTGTCTGGGCTGCCTCTTATGTACTTGAAAGTTTACTCGTACAAGCATTAATTTTAGCAAGAAGTACCTCTGACTGAACACCATTTACCAGTCTGCAATATAGAATTTTGGCGAGCTACAGGACCAAGATGAGCTAGTAAACTAGTTGGATGAAAGTAGTGGCCAAGTTGCTCAACCCTGCCTCGGCACGAGGCCACTATTTGAGGATAAACCTACAAGCAAAGTTTAGATTGTGTGTGCTTCCTCTTATGTACTCAAAAGTGTACTCGTACAAGCATTAATTTTAGCAAGAAGTACCTCCGACTGAACACCATTTACCAGTCTATACCCTAGGTACTTAAAGTTCGTCCATGGATCATATTGGTTGTGATCTCAGTCATTTGGATGCATAAACATACTAAACATGTGTATATCTGAATCTTTTTGTGAATTATCTATGAATATTGTTGTGTTATCTATTAATCATTTGGATCCATAGACATGTTGAACTTGTGTATATATGAATATTTTGAGTTGTTGATAGTGAATGTTGGCTATGAATATGAATATGTCCTGTGAACCTGAGTTTGATACGAATGTTTATCTTTTCTGTTGTACTTGTGTGTGAACTTGTTAGTATGCCTACTGTGGGGTATGTGACGTGTGGGTGTCAACGACACACACCTTCTTCCCGAGAAGAATTGCACCTGCTTTGTTAGGGTAGCAACGGCCCATCAGCTCTTTTTAATCTTTTTGCTTTGTCTTGCCCCCTCCCCCGCTCAACCCCTGTCATAATGTTTTGGACCTCAAAACAAACATAGTATTGTGTTGTTTTTGGGGCTTGAGGAAAAATTGAGTGCTGATTTCTGTAGGTTGGACCGCCCAGCAAATGGGCTGCTGGTCCACCACGGACTGGGAGGCTAAAAATACAAGTTGTATGGTGCAGAGGCAATTAAAAAAATGCCATCGAAAGCCATCCACCGAAGAAAAAACAATCGCTCCCGATGTGCTTCTTCAGTCGTGTCGCCGGCCCCCTCTTTAATCCAGTTCGCTCTGGGATCTGGTATCATTTTCTTCCAGAGGGCGAACAAGTATCAGCTAGGCCTAGGTTTTGTATTTTAACATGCGTAGCCCATGACATACGGTGACAGTGGTTTCAACGTATTTTTTGAGGTCCATACCGGCCTATGGGCTTTTTCGTAAAGATCGGCAACCCAATGTTTTTAACCACATTATATATATTTATATTATTACTATTATTTTATATTTTATAGAGACTTATATAAACATTATAAAAACATCCCACGTGTTATTAACTTATAAAAGCAAATGTTCAACATAAGTTGGCAAGGAAAATCCTGGTTGTTTCTGACTCACAGGCAAGGAAAATCCTGGTGATTCCGTACAAAAGCTTGCAAAGATTTTAAGGACCAATATAATAATAACACGCTCATTTTTATTTTGAGCAATAACTCGCTAATTTTTTAATTATTTATATAAAAAATGTGCCTCTCCGGTTTATTTTTTGATATTAATTGCTCCTTCTAACATAACATTATATATATAACGAGCCCAGCTAATTCGTGTATTTGAAGGAAGTGCAAATGGGCTGAGATTCCTTAGAAAATATAAATGGGCCACATTGACGCGAAATTATTTGTTCACCCAGCCCAACAAATGGACTGTACATTCTAGAAAACATGGGTTAGATATATGCCACATTTTTGCATCCTGACATGTGGGCCAATAGGTCGACGCCTACGCAGGGCGTTGTCAACTTGGTCAAGGAACGACATCCATCGAAAGTGTACTATACATGGAGAGGCTGACAGTTGGCTCCACGATCGCAGCAAGGATGTGCCTCCTTATTACGTAGAAAATAATGATTCCTCCACCTGACAGCAGGGACCCACCGGACAGGCCACCGTATTTTGCGAAAAAACGTTTCCCCCTGACTGCTAGGACCCACTAGAAGGGCCATCGTATTTCACGAAAAAATGTTCCCCCCCGCTGTTAGCTCGGACCCACCAGAAGTGCCTCCTTATTACACAGAAAAAAATGAATACCCCCTGCTAGTTGGGACCCACCTTGGTGGGAGGCTGACTTGTGGGCCTACTAAGTTGAAGGGGACGGAGGGCTTTGTCAACTTAGTCAATATGAACGATTCTAGCTCCAGTAACCGTATGATGTCCATCCAACGGCTGTAGTGCTTCTTCAACCTCTGGTCTTCTTGCTCCAACAGCCCAAACCAACACCGCTCGTGACGCGTGCTCCTGCCTCCCGTGGTCGGCTGTGATAACGCGGTGCCCTCACCGCCCCTACTACTCCCACCGCTGGCCAGGCCATCCCTCTACTCACCCACACCCCCTGTTATTCTGCAGCAACGGCATCCTCACACCGCAGCCGAACCAGTGAACCCTCATACTCCTCTCCACGTGGGCATCCACTACCGCGTCTTCCCTAGCTCTGCGTCGTCCCCTTCCTATGCCTCGTCGTCGTCCATCACCTTGGTGCTCTTGGCGCGGCGTGGTCAATGACCGACTTCCATTGGAAGAGTACTGTACGTGGAGAGGCTGACAGCTGGGTCCATGACAGCCGCAAGGAAGTGCCTCCTTAATACGCGCAAAATAATTATTCCTACACCAGACAGCAGGGACCCACCAGACGGGCCACCGCATTTCGTGAAAAAATGTTTCCCCCTGTCTACTGGGACCCACCAGCTACATCTTCGCACAGAAGGAAGTGCGTGCGGGAAAAAAATGATTCGCCCCCTGACTGCTGGGACCCACTAGCTATATCTTCACACACAAGGAAGTGCCTGACAGTCGGGACCCACCTGGTCGAAGCGTACGTAGCATTGTCATTCTGGTCGCGAACATGTACGTACATACTGGTCGATGTAGAGCGCACACGTGTCGTAGTAGAGGCGCGCATGTAGCATGTACACGTACGTACAATGGCCAGTGTGCAATAAAGAAAATACGGCCACATACGTACATATGGGAGGGGTCTCGAATGCCTACTCGTGCATACGTATGGCCAGGGCTCGTGTACATGGCTGGGTCGGAACGGAGAAACTACGTCGTCGTCGTGTTCATGGGGAGCTAACCGGCTGGGTCAGAACGGAATGCGTCGTCGTGATCATCGGGAGGGCTTGGACGGAACAACCGATGAGAACGAGGCCTGGCGTACCGCAGAACGGAGGAAACATCCTTGTGTTCGACCGACCACGGTCGAAACGGGATCCTGTTCATCGGGAGGGGTCTGGCGTACCGCAAAACGGAGGAAACGGACCTCCTATGGTCGAAACGGGGGTCTTGTTCATAGGGAGGGGTGTGGTGTACCGCAAAACGGAGGAAATGGACTTGTGTTGGAGCGCTACGATCGAAACAGGGGTCTTGTTCATTGGGAGGGGTGTGGCGTACCGCAAAACGGGATTCCATGGGATACTGTTCATCTCCACCGTCGACCCCTCCAGCCTCCACAGGCTACTGTTCATCCACCGTCGACCGCCTCCAGCCTCCACCTGCGACTGTTCATCCACGGGCTCCTGTTCATCTAGCCTCCATTGCGCGCTACTCCACCGACTACTGTTCAACCAGCCCTCTCCACATGGGCTCCTGTTCAACCACCCCTCCATGAGCTAATGTTCATCTAGCCATCCACCATCTACTGTTCATCCAGCCCTCCATGGGATCGTCTTGTTCATCCAACCCTCCATGGGGTCCTGTTCATCCAGCCCCAACCGGCTTGATCGATCGGGGTCCTGTTCATCCAGAGGCAACACCACGGGGTCCTGTTCATCCACATCACCGGGAACTGTTCATCCAAACCCCCCCATCAACGCTCACTGTTCATCCAGAGGTAGCATCGATCGGCGTCAGTTAGCAGCAGTAGCGAAGGAATCGCTCAATCGGGTTCAGTTAACAGCTCGATCGGTCGCTTGGGGTTTAGTAACGCATAGCCTGCAGTGCAATCGCTCGGGTTCAGTAGGCGAATGCCTTGCTCGGGTTCAATTAGAGCCCAACACCTCGCACCCACGCGCTTGCGTGTACGAGATAAATGCAGATCGCTCAGCCCCGATCACCCACCGTAACCGGGAACACCCCGATATTTTCCTCGCCCTCGCTTCTACCACGGGTTTTCCGTCATGGAAGGCCCAAAGAATGTCATGCTGCTGCGTCTCCGGCCCGCCCAGGATGAACATCCCATTTTCTGTCATGATTTTTTATCATAGAAGTAGGAGCCCACCACATCTATGATGATACCGGGTTTTGTCACAATTATCGTCATAGAAGTGTCATAAGTATGACATAAATTTTTTTCGCTCGGCCCAAAATTTCACGGATGTGTATTTTTTTTTGTAGTGGAAGCGGCTACCTGATGGAGTGAAGTCGGCCTCCCATCACCGGCAGTTGCACTGCACCCTGCAAAAATATGAACAATCGCAAGTTCAGGATCAGAAAGATGAGAAGTTCAAGAAGAACAAAAGGTACTACCTTCGCTCACATTCTAGCAAATTGCTAGTCTTTAGCTTGTATGTTGTCTGCAACTATCTTCAATTTCTTTAGTAGCTTGTACACATTTTGCCAAAAGCTAGTACTTTTGAGAATCGTAAAGGTTATAGTTGTCCTACAGGGACAACCATGTTGATGGCGACTGAAAAAGGATTCTAAAATAATATTATTGAGACTAAAGTCCAAGTTTGATGCACAATGTCGAAGGATTCCAAGGCTTTTTCTGAGGCAGTCGATGGCTTTCCAAAGATGGGTTCATATCTCATAAGTTTCCAGGGGTTCAAGTTTATCTATGTAAGAAGGAATGCCAATTTTTTTGCACATTTGTGTGTCAAAAGAGGCATCAAAACTTGATATACTTGCTATTTCTATTCTTGTAACACCTACCTACCTGATTGAGACCATTCTATCACAGTTATTTTTGCCATCCATGGCCTAGCGCCTCCTCCATATCATCGCTGCCTCATGACCCAACTTCCACTAGCTGGTCGTTGCTACTGGCTATTGTTGCGGCTTACCTCAGCGTCTAGCTGATGTTTGTGCACTGCTGCTGTTGTTCAACTAGAGTGGGAGAGAGAGATTTCATTGAGAGCTTCACTAATGGTGTTGTCCTTGGTTTTTGTTTTTGAACTAGTTGCTGACCGTGGTTAAAGATAATGATGTTGCTTTCTACAAATGTCCCTCTTGTAGATATATCATTCTCCATCCTCTAGGAAGCTTTAACATACTGAATGATCAGGACAAAAACAAATAAAATCTTAGCTACTCTCCTACTATCCTTAATGGATTATAGCATTTCAAAAGATAATACCTAAATTTTTTAGTTAAAACGATATACTATTTTGATATTTATAAAATAGGATTTCCTAGTTAAAAAAGAATTAAACCAAGAAATTCTACTTTGCATAACAAAGAAGTCCGGTGTTATTAAAAAAATCAGATTAGAATAAAACCTAAGAAGTTCAAATAAAAATAATAGAGCGATTTTCTATTTATGGAAAAAATCCAGATTTTCAGTTTTTGATTGTTATAAAAACTATTCCCCCTCCTATAGTTCTGGGTAATCCACCTTGGTCCCCTTCCCTTAAAGTTGCGCCAACCCGACACGGGAGCATGCACACCAAGCAATGCTATATGATGGAATCATTTCACTACACTGTAGTGCTAGTACAGGAGAGAGGAAAACCTATAGCAGAGGGCATCAAATTCATATCTTTACAAAATACAAAGGAACTCATTTCACTTGGAAAAATCTAGAAGTTCAACTTCGAAAATGAGTTGTATTATGTGTGTAAACAAAGAAGAAAGTCACTCCTTATCCAGAAAAATCTTAACTCTGAAAAGTTCAAATATAATAAAATGGAGAGGTCAAAGTAATTGAGAGATAAAAAGGTTAAAAAAAGAACACAGAAGTTCAAAAAAGAACATATCTCTTTTAAGTGGATATTTCCCCATTTATAAATTGAAAAAATAGGAAGTTCAATTTTCAAAAAATAGATCAGTTCAAAAATCATAAAAAGGATTTTCATCATTTCTAATTAAAAAAACTCTGGAAGTTCAATTTTTTGTATCTCATTTACAAATTATTTTTCCATACTAAAAGAAATCATTGAATAAGTCCACATTACAAAAATAGAGCAGTTCGATATTTATAAAAAAACTCAGATTTCCTTGTTAGTAAAGAAATAAAAACAATAAGTTCAAATTCAAGTAACGGAGTAGTTCAATGTATACGAAAAATTCAAATTCTTTTTTTCATCGAAAAATAAAAGTATGAAGTTAAAAAATATTTGAAAATGTTTGATGTTTACATAAAAACCATATTATTTGCCTAAAGAATAAAACTAAGAAGTTCAAACTAAAATAAGAGAGAAGTTCATAGTTTATAAAAATTAGAATAAATGAGCATTTCATTTCCTGTTAACCCGAGAAGTTCTAATTAAACTAACAAAGGAGTTCAATTGTAATAAAAAATGGAATTTTTTTGTTCCAAGAAATATAACCAAGAATTTAAATTTTTTAAAATAAAGGACCACGATATTTCTATACGAACAAAAAATACGTGAAGGAGGTTCAACGTGAATACAGCGAGCAGTTCAACTACTACACCAAATGTGTGTCAAATGAGAATAAAAACAATACAAAACTAAAAGCCTAAAAGGGTTGGTGCAAGAATTTCACGTGCTTCTCCCGATGCAGTTCAACATATCTAGTGCGAGACGTCAGACATTCAATTACATGTCAAGAAAGAGGAAAACGAAGTTGTTTTGCCATTTTTAATATTTCTCTCAAACGACAACGAATTTGTAACAAGTGTCTACATGAAAGAGTTTCTCCTACCCATAAGCTTTCCAAACGGTATATTATATGCCACATTCCTGTGAGCAGTTTAAAAGTTTCATTTATACTGTAAAAAACAAGTTTTTACGTACTAAAAAAAATCTTTTGAACCGTCGTGACTATGAAAAAAATGATCAATATGGAAAAGTTGTGTGTTTTTAACAGCTTTCTATCAATATATCATTTGCTCAATTCTGGTAAGTGGTTGATGAGTTACAGGCGAAAAACAACACGTCAAAAATAGAGTGAAGTTCAAAGAGAACTGCCACAAAAGTTTAACTACTTCATGAAGTGCATTTCCTTTCGCGATGAAGGCAGAAATCATGATCTCGCTATTTTCTAAAGTAGTTGAAAATGGCTGGGAATTAGAGAAAACTTTACATATGAAAAAGTTTTGCATTTTTGATAGCTATCCAACGGTATATTATTTGCCTCATTCCGACAAAGTTTGCAAAAATTACAGCCAAAAAAACATTTTCAAAATTGACTTAAAACCCTACGGAATTGGAAGAAAAATTATATACCAAACCGTTTCGCATTACTTCAAGCTTTCTAACGCCATATGATTTGTTGCATTCCGACCTATGATTAACTCAAAAATACGAGCTCGGTGGAACTTGGATGGTTTTCTAAATTACTCTTAAACCATCCAAAATTAGAAAACACTTTGTATATGAAAAGGAAGCACATTTTCATATGCTTTCGAACGCCATATCATTTGCCTGCATTTGATTAGCCATTTAGAAATGGCATCGAAAATATGAACTCAGCTGTTCGTTTTGCCAAATTGTACGACTTTCCAAATTACTCTTTAACCATAGGGAATTAGAGAAAACTTTCTACATCTGCAAGGAGCGGATTTGCAACAGCTTTACAATGCCATATTATTTGCCTCATTCCAATAAACGGTTTAGAAATGCGATAAAAAAATATTATTTACATTTTTGTATGAAGAAAAAATGGTTTTCAAAACTGCTCTTAAAGCACTTAGATTTTGCCAAAAATTTAACTTGGGTCATGATACTAGTGTCCACAGCTTTCCCATGGTATATCACAAACCCCATTAGGACAATGTTCATGGAAGATCAACCTAGCACTTGGGAAGTTCAACTACTACCACTAGGAAATGTCAGGTAGTTATCAGAATATTATTCTAATCTGGTGATCAGAATAGTGATTATGTATGTATGTATGTATGTATGTATGTATGTATGTATGTATTTATGTATGTATGTATACATGCTGGAGGCTCAGCGTCCCTTTGGTAGGGTTTGCTCTATTCACAATCTCTCACCCTATTCATCATATCTAAACAAGATTGTTTTTGGCCTCTCTCTGTCCCCTCATAGCAGGTGCAGGAGCCGTCTGGAACCTGTCAGACCGGGAAGGGGAGGAGGTGGAGCATTCACTTTGTCACTTTCAGCGAGGGAAGAAATCCACTGTTGGCTGCGTTGTTCTCTTTCACGCAATGCCTGTGTGGGAGGGCCTCTGACCACTTCTTCCTCGCTATCATACATAGTGTGGCTAGATCCAGCCTCCTGCCGCACGCCTAGCCACATCCAGATGACCCTAAGGTATAACTTTCTTTGAAACCATCATTGTCGTAGCTGCATGCGGATCTTTTTCGATTCTGTAGACGAATCTAGGTCTTGGTTCAAAGAGGAAGGAAGGGGGTTGGGGTGGAGCATGAATCTAGGACGTTGTTCAATGAGGAAAGGAGGGAGGGAAAGTAGTATAGACTGGCTATCCAGCCGCTCTGTTGGTCGAAAAGGGAAAAGGGGGTAAGCTAGTACACACATTTCTAAGGAACCGATCTCTTGGTTGAAAAAGGAAAGTAACTGGGGGGTCGGGGAGTTTGTGCAGGACTAGATTTGCTACCCTCACATAGGAAAAAGGTTCAAAGAGAACAAATATGGGACCACACAGATATGTTTCCTAGCAACATACTCTACATCACCCATTTATACATGTGGAGGCACATGGTGCTGGCATGTCCCATGTCCCATACAACTATTTTGCTGTTGTTAATCTAAGAATGCCGCTGGAAAATTGAAGCAATGCCACTGTTAAAAGTAAAGTACATTTTTAACGAATGCTATTCTAAGAGAATGTCTTTGTTAATATGAATTGATGCAATTTAAAAATGCTACTGTCCTTCTTTATTTTCCATCAAGATAAGGTAGATGCTTATTTTTGTGGCCATATGACTCATCCTCCTTTATTGGCCAGTAATTGTTTCTTTTTTTACCTCTGAAAATAGGGATATCTATTCAACTCGTTGCTATTGTGACCTTTTGCTTCACTACGCAAAACACTTTTGCTTTAAGAGTGCATTGTGCAGTTCAACTTAAATGTCACACCGACAACTTTGCTTGATTTAATTGAGCTACACAAAACGAGATTGGATTTCCTATTCGTGTCGGCAGATTCATATTTGATCTTGTCTGCCTCATGAATGGTTAGTACCGGCCTCCATCCACATGATTGTGCAGTGTGCTTTCAGATGTTGTGCTACTTGTATTGGTACTGTTTTAAATAAATGTTGAATTGAAGCTATTGTATTGCTGTCTATTCCCATTAAGTGAACAAAAATGGGACCACACCAGACATGTGCTGTTGCGCCCACTCTCCCCTGCAATTGTTTATGCATTTTGTTAACCTAATGCCACTGGTAAAATTAAGCAATGCCACTCTTAGAATTAACTCCTAAATCTTAGTCCAAAACTGCAACACTTGTTAGGGATCGATGAGAGTACCATTTCGGTTAGGGATCAGCGAGAGTACATGTTTAACAAATGTATTGTTGAGATAACGTCTCCGTTATTATATATCAGTTATAGTGTTTTACAAATGGTACTATCCTACTTTGTAGTTCTTTCTACATGTTTAACCAAGGTATTGTTAAGATAATGTCTCTATTAATATGAATTGGTTACACTGTTTTAGGAATGGTACTTTTCTGCTTTGTTGTTCTTTATACATGTTGAACGAAGGTGTTGTTAAGATAATGTCTCAGTTAATATGAATGAATCACACTGTTTGAGAATTGCTGCTGTCCTGCTTTGTTTCCCATTAAGATAAGGTAGATGTTTTTTCTTCTAGGCGTATAAGTCGTCAACCGTTATTTGTTAGTAATTGTTTCCCTTTTACCTATTTGTGCATGCAAGGATATCAAAACTTCTGCTCGGTTCTATTTCGACTTTGATTTTAGTTGAACTGCACAAAAGGAGCCAATGTATTCAAGGCAAACTGTTGCATTATTGGGCCTAGTTGATCTTTCCACTTTGCAGAAAGAAGCAATCGCTATTTGCACTACATTACACAAGGAATGATCGAGAAGCTTTAGAGTATTAGTAGACATTGGTGACATGACTAGTCTGCAGAGACCAAGGGAAAGTCAACAGCACATGGAGTGCAAAATTCACTCCATAAGAAAGGTATGACCAAGTCAGTGGCGGACGCAGCTGTAACAAACAAGGTCAGTGTCGGCCATCATCCACATGACCGTGCTTTGTTATGTTGTGCTACTTATATTGTTGTATTGTGTTGAATAAATATTTAATTAAAGCTATTGTATTGCTATCTTTTCCTGTTAAGATAATGAAATTATTATACTTGTGACCGTATGTTTAATCAACTAGTAACACTATATATTCATCACACTTTTTCTGTATTTATGCAGATAGGGATGCTCCACTTGATTTCAGTGGAACTACACAAAATATTCGGATGGTTCGTGTCCTCCATATATTCATCATGCACAATATATTGAATGGTTCTCTGATCATTCATTGTCACCTTGAGCCACCGGGCTATCTACTTGAATGGAGCTGCCAATGTCTTCAAGTCCTTGCAACATATAAATACGAAATCCACCATGCTATGCAAGACATTGTTTGATTTCAGTGGAACTGCACAAAAAGATAAGTTGGTTAATCCGGCTCCATGTGCCATTTCGATGTGCAAACTGATGACAAACCCTATCTATTCCACAATCATAGGCATTACATATTTTGAATGGGAAAAGCTTGTCAAAGTTTAATCATTGATGTTAGCAAGAAGACATTCGTTTAATATTTTGGAATTGGAAAACCTTGTCAAATTTTTCTCATTGGTGTTAGCCAGAAGACGTGCATTTGATATTTTGGAATGGGACGCCCTTTACCATGAGCAGCATTGATCATTTTTTCCTATTCATGTGTTCATTTTAGAAGTAAATATTGATTCTATGAAGATGCATAATCATGTATGTTGACTTATGTAAGGTATTTTCAGAGGTTGTTCCAAATGTTGTCTCTGAAATGCCAAGCCTTGTGAGTTTGATTGGAAAGTTGAGCTTGGAATGTTGTGGCATGCGACATCATGAGTTGTTCACCATGCCTCTTGAGAATAATTCTTCATATTATTTTGCATGTTGATCTAATGCTAGTGATTTGCATGTTAAGAAGATCATCCTCTTTTGTTGTTTCTGTGCTTAAGAAGATTATCGTCTTATGTTTCATTCATAGCCTATATGACAACTCAGGTAGGCTAGAGGTGAAACCATATGATCTTTCGATCAATTCATCATCTCACCGTTTCACGTTGGCTCGGTCTATCGAAGGTGATCATAGGGGTCCAATGATCCTGGCTTCTTGAATGAGCAGCGGGCGCTGTATCAGACCATCCGTAGGGTCCACGAGGCCCTCTCCATCGTCCTTCGAGTTGTTGCGCTTGTCGTGGCATCCTTGTCTCGCGTTGTCAACATGGTTAATGAACATGAGGAATCAGTAGATGACTTTACTTGGAGAGGTTGATAGTAAGGACCTACCGGGGCCATAGTCGTACATACGCAAGTGCCTCCTTATTATATACAACTATAAAAAATTTGCTTCATCCTAGTTTCCTCACATCACGGACCCACACCATTGTCAACATATATAGTCAAAAAGCGAGAGAATTGCACAAGAAGCGGCCGATAGCTAGCACCCAGCAGCTTGAGCAGTATTTGTTTTTTGAGGTGTGAGCAGAGTTTTTTTGAGCGATGCTTTTGTTGTTATTCAGAGGAGCAGGGTATCAACTGGGCGGGCTATGGCCCGTCTAGCCCAGGCTATTATTTTATGTCGACCAAATATCCCGCCCAGATATTAATTTTTCAAGGTGAAAATGGCTAGCCCAGCTATAATTATTTTGCGGAATACCCAACCCAGGTTAACTTCTTATTTTCCACACCTAACCAGTAACTATAAAATGGTCTTTAAGAAATAATAAATTGGCTGTAATCACAAAAATTGGGCTGTGAATATAAAAAAAGCACCTAACAGGTAATTAGTTTTAAAATTACTATTTTTGGGTTTTTTTTAAATAATTCCATTACTTGTTACGCGGGCAAAATTTTGTTTGATTTTTACCTAATGCAAATTTATTTTCAAATTATATTTAATCCGACTCGAAATTTTAGGATGAAAAATATTTCAGATCCCATAAAAATGTGGGATCTATTGTTGAATTTTTTAGCGGTTGGTTGAAATTATTAACCATTATCCTGGCTAGAAAATGGGTTGCAATTTTAACAAACAGTAAATGGGCTGTACTAAATTCCATTAGAATTCATAAATGGGTTGTACATTATAAGAAATTGCGGATGGGCTATATGTTCTCTGCCACAAATGTGATGGTCACTTGTGGGCCTACTAAGTTGACGCATACGCAAGGCTTTGTCAACTTATAGTCAACACACAATTCTAGTAGCAGTGGTCGTTGGATGTCCATCCAATGCTTGTGGTGCTTCTTCAATCTCGAATATTTATGCTTCGGCACCCAAACCACCGCAGGCGGTACCGCCTCCCGTGGCCAGCTGTGCTGCCGCGCAGGCCTCACCGACCCACCCTAATCCCATCGTCGTCCAGGCCATTCCTCTACTCACCAACACATCCTACTATTCTCCGATGGCGACAGCCTCACACCACAGCCGAACCAGTGAACCCTCGTACTCCCCTACATGTGGGCATCCACTGCTGTGTCTTTGCCGGCTCCGGGTCGTTCCCTTCCTAGGCCTCGCCATTGTCCACCGCATTGGTTCTCTCGGCGCGGCGTGGTCAACTTTGTCAACAAACGACAGCCATCAAAAGAGGCATGTACGTGGAGTGGCTGACAATAGGGACCCACATGGCCCCTGTCCACATGCAAGAAAGTCCCTCCTTATTATGCAAAACCAAATGATTTCTCCCCCTGACAGGTTTGACCCACCAGCTACATCTTCGCACGCAAGGAAGTGCTTCTTTATTATGCGGAAAAAAAAGTTACCTCTCCTTGATAGCTGGGACCCACCAATTTCATTATGATCCATTTTGCGAAAATATAGATTGCACCAAAGATGCTAAATTATTTTATTTTTATTCTAACTCAAAAAGAAGAAATTATAAAAACCAGAAAACATCTTCGCACGCAAGGAAGTGCCACCTTATTACGAGCAAAAAATGATTCCCCCTGCTAGCTGGGAACCACCAGATTTGGAGGCTGACTTGTGGGCCTACTGAGTTGACGCGTACGTAGGGCTTTGTCAACTTAGTCAAAACAAATCTAGCTGTAGTGACTGTTGGATGTTAAATGAACAATCGTGCAGCGTCTTCAACCTTTGGTATTCTTGCTCTAGCCGCCCAAACTGGCGCCTGCCGTACCGCCTACTCTAGTCTCCCATGGTCGGTTGTGCTGCTGTGCAGGCCTTACCGCCCAACCATACTACCACTGGCCAGGCCTTCCCTCTACTCACCCACACCCCTTGTTATTCTCCGACAACGGCAACCTTACACAGCATCCAAACTAGTGAACCCTCGTACTCCCCTCCACGTGGGCATCCACCTGCCTCATCTTCTCTGGCTCCGTGTCTTTCCCTTCCTAGGCCTCACCGTCGTCCACCGCCTTGATGTTGTTGGCGCGTCGTGGTCAATGAGGTCAACAGATAACAACCACCGGAAGAGGACTTTAGGCGGTGAGGCTGATAGTTGGAGCCACCGGGTACATCTTCGAACACAATGAAGTCCCTCCTAATTACTCGCAAAATAAAAATGATTCCTCCCCATGACAGCTAGGACCCACCAGCTACATCTTCGCACGCAAGGAAGTGCGTCCTTATCCTCCCTGATAGCTGGGACCCACCCGGTCGAAGCATACGTAGCATTGTCTGTCTAGTCACGAACGTGTACATACATACTGGTCGGTTGGTCTCTCTGCAACGATGAATCGTGGCCAAGGAAGCAGCGCCACGTGTACTAGTAGAGCCCCCGACGTGGCAGTTCAGGTAGTCGCTTCTAAATAGTGTACAAGTACGTACAACCACAAGCCAAAATGTCGTGGCAGAGCATGATCACCTATGAGGCCATCGACCCCTTATTGTTCGGCAAGGGGGAAGGGCGCATCGCACAAAGAGCCGAGGCTGTCAAGCAGCACGACAGTGGTGAGACGGGAAATTTTTACCCAAGTTCGGGCCGCTGTGAAGCGTAAAACCCTACTCCTGCTTTGGGTGGATTGATGGAAGGACCATGGAGAACATGCATCGCTCAAGCCCGGCAAGGTGGCCTCGTGGAGAGCAGCTACGCGTGTATGAGTGTACAAGGGTCCGAATCCTTTCTAAGGTTGCCATGGTCCTCCTTTTATAGGTAAAGGGGTTATCACTATGGCAAAACAGTCATTATCCAGTGATTTGATAGCCAACAACGCTATCATACATAACTCTGTAGACAGGACAAGGTGCATTAAATGCACCACTTAGTGACATGTCGTAGACGTAGCCCAACAAGCCTTGCTGTGCCGCTTTAGTCATCTCTTCGCCTGCCTACTTGACACGCCTCTGGACAGGTGTCATGTGGAGATAATCTCCCCTCCAAATGGTTGCCACATGCCAAAAGGCAGTCACTTAGCTATCTAGGGGCTCGACACCGCATCGATGGATGACTTGCATTGCGAAGCGGTGGAGCGGTGGTATCTTGGAGTCTTGGCGGGAAAGTAGACTGCCAGCAGCCCCGACAACCCTTGTCGGGGAAGTTTTGGGACTTGTCCTTGCGGTGGCCTCGACCTAACCAGGCTTGCCTGCCCATCAAGGGAGGTTTTTCCTTAGTGATATCCTGCTTCTTCGCCTTGTTTTGGTATTCTTGATCCGCACTTTGATTTCTCAAAGAGCTACCTCTCGTTGGCGTGGTCTTGTCTTGTGTACTTGGTGAAGTGGGATTCCTTGTTGCCCGGTTGGAGGCTCATTGTGCATGCACAACAGGGGAAACATACACCCTTGTTTGTGTACCCCAACAGAAGACCCCGGGCCTGAGCCCCAAACTATGTGCGAACACGTGTCGTAGGAATGTTGCGTGTGCAGCGGTTTGTCATGATGACAAGTTGACCAACGTCCACCCTGTGTAATTACCGCAGGTCTTGGGGTTGTGGGCTGTAGCAGTTAATGTTAAATGGTAACTTTCTGAGAGAAAGCAGCGAAGAGCCACACCCCTCCTCCCATGTTCATTCCTCTTAAAATAGAAAAATGCGGAAGGGCACTGCTCATTCGCATCCATTTCACCCTCCATCATCTTCCTCCTCAAGCCAAGCGATCGCTCTTACATTCACATTCGCCTTCGATCCCCCAACTAGTTTTCCTCTTTCCATCTTTTCCATAGCTCGAGAGGATGGGACAGAAGACCGCCGCTGCCAAGGGGAAGCGGGCGACCACCGCGAACGAGGTGGCTGAGGAAGGGAACAAGAAGAGTGTCGCAGAGCTGGATAAGAAGCAAAGGGGAGATGTGGTCTTCTTCCCATTGAGTTTGGACGTCGACGCCTTGGTAGCAAGGTATGGATACATGTGGGGAGGGAAGTTCCAAAGGGGCATGGCAGGCCCAAGGTTCCGTCGAAGGGAAAAAAGGATCCGCCGAATTCATACCAATTTTTCTCCACGTATTTCCTATGCAGCCTCTGCCCCTCTTGTTCAGATTTCTTTGAGGCGATGATGGTAATATACGGATTCCACATCTTGGATTTCACGCCGAATGCGATGGTGTGTATGGCAATTTTCCCTCATTTGTGCGAGAACTTTGTTGGAGTCGCCCCCAATGTGGATCTATTCAGGCACTTTTTCATCCCATGGGTGGAAAACAAAGCCCACCATTCTGGAAACGTAAGCTGGACCCCCGGGAGAGAGAAATTTAGGATTACCTTTCAGTCAGCCGCGTGGCAAATGGGAGGAATGGAGGGCAAACTGGTGTTGGATCCAGGATGACGAGGCTCCAGAGTATTGCCAAGTGCAGAGGAAGTGCATTGTGCACGGCAATGACTTGAGGGAACTGGGCCTCATTGACGATAGGCTTCGCCCGGCGCTGAAAATGATCGCTCATCTCAAAGCTGCCGGGCTAACCATCGAACAGGTTGGAGCTGATTTCCTCCGTCATCGCATTGCGCCACTTCAGAAAAGGGACAAGTTTGCTTGGCGGTATGGAGACACCCAAGATAGGATGCAATTGTATCCAGGCTTGACCAACAACTTGTCAGTTTACGGCCATGACTGGCTGTGCGAATTGCTATTTGGTAGTCTCGGACCGTTCGAGTTGCCGCAAGGATTGTTCAGCTAAATGTCAACTCCGCCCTGGACCAGATCTTGAAGTGGATGCCCGACTACGATGCTTATGGGCACTAGTACAGCGAGGTGCTATACAAACAGTTTTTAATCCGTTTCCATGATGGCATTTGGAACCGTTGCCTAGTGAGTGACGATAATAGGGGGTCGTTCCCACATGACCCAGAAACCATCGGGGATATGCCCTCCTAGTACACACAGTCGGCAAAATGAGTTCGTGTGCAACCGGCGAGCGCTCAAATATAGAAATACATATAGTAGAGATAAAAATACAATTATACAGGCGAAATTGTTTCCAATCGCAAGTACATCCCACACAGTCAGTCTCCTCTAAACGTTTCCGTTCATATGTACATCCGATATAGTCGCTCCAAGGAAAACGTTTCCGTTCACAGGTACATCACACACAATTTTCCCCATTAAATCGTTTGTGATAGCGTTGCCATTGCACACGATATTAACAATTTTATCATTTGCGTTATTCAATGCATCACACATGGTGCATAGAAGAAACTGTGTGGCAAAGGCTATCCATCACACACAGTTTTTATGTCATAAATGTTTGCGCAAGGTGGCCTAACGCAAACAGTTTTCTAGAGAAGGTCGTGTGTGATTGTTCATTGATCCAACACGGGTTATTCCTAGAAACTGTGTGCGTTATTGAACGCATCACACACTGTGTTTTCTCAATAACTGTTTGCAATAGAAAACCCAATTAGCAGGCTAATTATCCAATTACTAATAATCCATTTATTAATATAATTGACATTTCATATTAAGCACACAATATATTTCATTTTCATAGTTGAAATACATCAGAGTAGAACAACATATAGCTTCAGCACTCAGCTACCCCATTACATAACTACACCAGCACCAAGTTTCACATGCAACATCTGTAACCTTTCGAAATTAGCATCATAGATGGTACATAGACAGATGTATCTCATCTAGAAAACTGCTAAAGCAGAAGGCGAATATCGAGCCTTCATTGATGTTGAAGGTCTTTGTAACTTTAGGCCAATGCCTATGGATGATTGACCGTCCATCCTTCGTCCTCTTCAGGAATACTTCAATATTGAACCATGGGTGTTGTACGAATACCTTTCTCACCTCCTGACCATACAGGTGGTTTGAGAGGTAGTCATCAGTGATCTGCTTTGGAAAGGCCTAAAAAAAGGATGTGCATAAATATCTTCTCTATATTGGAAATGGGGCAAAGGAATAGAAAAGGCAAGGTATAATAGTTAGTACCATCCTGTAGTGAATTGATGTCTTCTTCATTGTGCAGACAAAGATCTTGTTATTTTTTGTCGCTAATTTCTTTATCCTAACAATCTTTCTGAGTTCCTTGACTTGATTGATATTCATGGACAACTCATTGCCCCATATGCAAAAAGGGTCGAACAGTGGGTCAAAACCTCCAACAGCAGGACCTACACGTGCAAGACCAAATTGTTAAAAACCTAAATATTAGAAAGGTTCCTACAATTGCACAATTATGTGCTATTAGACAACGAACCATGCACGTAAAACTAACCTCAATTGTAAACCTCAGTGCTTCCCATTGTTTCGCTGCAACACATATAAGGTAGTTAGTCATCAGGTTAAGTAAGGGTTCGCATGCTATCAATAAAATATGTTGATGGAAAATAAGCACATTGTAGATTCATCATATTAATTCAAGCCACATGGAAAACCCATTTATCCAAACCAAGCATGATTAAGAACTAGGAAATATAGCACTTGTATATGTTTCTCATGTATTAAGTGCAGCCAAATTCGATTTATTCCTCACGTGCACACCAATACAAAATTCTACCCACGACAATTGGACATCGCATTGCAGAATTTAACCAAGCAATTAACTAAACACCAAAACAAATGAACCAAACATTAACTAAGCACCACATTGCACAATACAACATACTCTTAATAGAAGATCAGACAGTTAACAAACCAAGCATGCTTAACAACTTGGAAATATAGCAATTGTATTTGTTTCTGATGTATTTAGTACAGCCAAAATAAATCTATTCCTCACATGGTATACAATAACAGAATGCACCCACAACAATTGAACATCTCATTGCAGAATTGAACCAAACAAAACAGTTAACCAAACACCACAACAAATGAACCAAACGTTAACTGAGCACCACATTGCACAATATAACATACTCCTAATAGAAGATCAGACAGTTAACCAAACCAAGCATGCTTAACAAATTGGAAATATAGAAATTGTATTTGTTTCTCATGTATTTAGTACAACCAAATTAGATTTATTGCTCACATGGTATACAATTACAGAATGCACCCACAACAATTGAACATCGCATTGCAGAATTGAACCAAATAGCTAACCGCGTCGCATTGTTGGCGCGCGAGGCGTCGACGGTGGCCTCAACAACGAGGTTCTCCCCAAAGATCTAGGGGTTGACATGAATGGCAATCATCGTGACCTCATCCGCGTGTGCGGCCGTGATTCCCTTCTCCGCTGCCAAATGCTCCTTGAGATCCTGGCTATATTGCGCGCACCATGGCTTTGGGCGGTGATTGTTTGGTGGAGGGGTCGGTGATTTGGGTGGAAGGTGTCACACCGGTGTTCGGGGCATGTGGGATGTGGAAGGAGGATGACGATGGGGGGCGGGTTTGGATTACCTGCCTGGATAGGCGAGGCCGAGTAGCGTGAAGGAGGGTTTCTAGTGAGGAGGCGGTGCTGCAAGCAAGGAGTGAAGGTTTAAACTTGGAAAGGAAGTCGGAAACAGGGGGAATGTGGCTTTTGGCAAGGGGGATGGGCGGGGAGGTAGATATTTCTGCGGAAGCCGAAAATTTGGAATCGCTTCAACGAAAAAACTGGCGCGCAATGTGTCATCAGACACGATCCCTTATTCAGAAATGTGTACGATATGTCAACATCACAAACGATTCAGATAGCTTAACCTGTGTGTGATGAGTTTGAACGTGAAAAATTTTGGTTCGAATTTCTTTGGTTACGGTGGTCATCCACGCATTGCATAATTTGGGTACACAAAGGAGACTACAACACACCCACACTTCTTAATCGACCAAGTTCTGCAATTAAACAGAGCTAGCTGACGTAAAAATTACTCTAACAAATTAAAGACCGACGCTCTTAATTAAACAAAACGAAGAGTACTAGTACGGCTGGTGCTTGTCGATCTCCGCCGCCGCCTCCATGTCCAGCTCGCGCCCGACAGTCTCCTGGGGAAGGGGCTCCGTGGCATCAATTGCACCGTACTAGGCAAGCATCTCGCCATCCGCGTCCGCCATATCTTTGGAATAGGCTGCCACGAGACGGGTGTGGGCGGCCGCGATCTGGGATTTGGCGGGCTCCGTTGTGGAAAGGTATGCCGCGTAGGAAGAGACGGCTGCTCGAACTCTCTCGGCGATTGCCAACTCTTCGGATGTGGATTGTCGACCGTTGTCGGAGAAGCTTCGTTCGATTTGTGCAGTGACCGCCACGAGGTGGGCGTGGACGGCCTCAACATGGTGGTGGGCGGCCTCCATCAGGGCTAAGGCCGCCGCTGCGGAACGGAAAACTATTGTGCCGCTCTTGCCAGTTGCTATCCCTGAGACAAATATTGTTGTCGCCGCCTAAGAAGCAACATGGGTCGTTTGGGCTGCATTGGCCGCCCGAACGCAGATTATTGTCGCCCTCAGGAAGCTTGTTAGCATGCGCCTGGCGGCTGCGGCTGTGCTCTCGCCGGAGTGGGCCGCCAAAGTTCCCCTCACGATGTGGGTCCATGTCCCCATCTTTCACCAGCGATGATTGAATAGTGAAATGATATTTGAGGAGCGGGCTAGTGTGCTTGATACTCCGACGGTGCTCCAAGATATTTTGTGCTGCATCTCACATGGTTGGTGATAAAAAATGTGTGCTATCTACTTGATTTTTCATCTTGATTTGAATCACGTAATGGGGTCACAGTTGCAAAGGATGGTGTTTGAATTGCTAGAACTTTTATCTGCAGTGAACATGCAACTATAGGTGTGTCGTCAAAAAATTGGAATTATTCAGGGTTCGTTTGGACATTTTTATACATTAACTTGGTTTTGTCGGCATTTCAGGGGCATAATTCAAATTTGAACTACATGCACATGCTCCAGTGCATATAAATGGGTTGAAAAATCAAATTTGTGTCCTTGGTTGCATGCTTAGGTCCCATGCAAGAAATGGGAGTGAATGCCAAACACCCTGCCACCGTCACTCACCCGCAAACATTGAGATACCTGGTTTTTAAATTCTTGTAAATTCAAAACTCGTCTGAAATTCATGAAACTTGGCATGCTATCATGGAGCGGCATCAACATGTCATGGTAAAATTTTTGTCCCATTTGGGGCAGGTTTGGGTATAAGCTTCTCCCAAACCAGAGCTTCTCACCACAAGAGTGATGGTTTCAATAGGAAACGTGCCACCTTTGGGGATGAAACGATATCCGTTGCCTCTTATTGATTTCAAAAAATTTCCAGTGTCAACATTGAACAACAGGAGTGTTGTGTTTAATTTTGGAATTTTTTGGGGTTCGCTTGGACATTTTTATACATTAACTGGGTTTTCCAGGCATTTTATGTGCATAATTCAAATTTGAACTACATGCACATGATCCAGTGCATATAAATTGGTTGAAAAATCAAATTTGTGTCCTTCGGTGCATGCTTAGGTCTCATGCATGAAATGGGAATTAATTTCAAACACCCTGCCACCGTCACTCGGCCGCAAACATTGAGATACATGGTTTTAAAATTCTAGTAAATCCAATACTCATCTGAAATTCATGAAACATAGCATGCTATCATGGAGCAACATCAACATGCCGTGGTAAAAATTGTGTCCCATTTGGGGCAGGTTTGGGTATAAGCTTCTCACAACAAGCGTGATGGTTTCGGTAGGGAACGTGCCAATTTGGGGATGAAACAATATTTGTTGCCTCTTATTGCTTTCAAAATTTTCGTAGTGTCAACATAGAACAACAAGAGTGTTGTGTTTAGCCTTGGAATTTTTCGGGGTTCGTTTGGACATTTTTATACATTAACTAGATTTTCCAGGCATTTCAGATTCATAATTCAAATTTGAACTACATGCAAATGCTCGAGTGCATATAAATTGGTTGAAAAATCAAATTTGTGTCCTTCGGTGCATGCTTAGGTCCCATGCAAGAAATGGGAATGAATTTCAAACACCCTGCCACCGTCACTCGGCCGCAAACATTGAGATACTTGGTTTTTAAAATCTATTTAATCCAAAACTCGTCTGAAATTCATGAAACTTGGCATGCTATCATGGAGAGGCATCGACATGTCGTGGTAAAAAGTTTGTCCCATTTGGGGCAGGTTTGGGTATAAGCTTCTCATAAACTAGAGCTTCTCACAACAAGCGTGATGGTTTCGGTAGGGAACATGCCACCTTTGGGGACAAAACGATATCCATTGCCTCTTATTGCTTTAAAAAAATTTCTAGTGTCAACATCAAACAACAGGAGTGTTGTGTTTAATTTTGGAATTTTTCGGGGTTCGTTTGGACATTATTATACATTAACTAGGGTTTCTAGGCATTTTATGTGCATAATTCAAATTTGAACTACATGCACATGCTCCAGTGCATATAAATTGGTTGAAAAATCAAATATGTCTCCTTCGGTGCATGCTTAGGTCCCATGCAAGAAATGGTAATGAATTTCAAAACACCAGGGCAGTGTTGATTGCTAGCAAAACACTGAGATACTTTGTTTTTAAATTCTAGTAAATTCAAAACTCGTGCGAAATTCATGAAACATGGCATGCTATAATGGAATGGCACCTGACATGCTGTGGTATTTTTCGTGTCCATTTTGAGAGAAGACGCACTCGAATAACAACCAACAAAGGCATTTTGAAACAAGTAGCTGCCACTGTAACATCTCAAATGTTTTCTATAATTTAAATTGTGTGTATTCTATTAACCATTCACGTGACGCCACGCTTCACTCTTTTAATGGCTAGGAGGTGCCGTGCGGAGAGGTGCTTGATTGCTTGACTAAACGGGAGGCGTTCGAGCTGTACTCCAATGCGGAGGCTCACCGGGAAGCATGCGAGTTGTACGCCGCGCAGGCTCACCGGAAGCGAGCCCTTTGACTTCCATGGCCGCCCTCCTTGCTCGCATCCTCTCCATTAATGGTGTCCAAGCCGCAGTTTAAAAAGGTTTTTAAATATAAAACACTCATCGCAGACATTTTAGTTAGAACACCTTTATGCAAGACCGACAACTTCCCCAGGAAGCCAAGGGAAAATGTGCCCAGCAGGATTTGTGCAGCTCTTGATTGCAAACGTTTTAGTTAAAACAGCCACATGCGAACCGGCAACTTCCCCAGGAAGCCAAGAGAAAATGTGCCGAGCAGGTTTTATATAGCTCTTGATCGCAAATGTTTTTGATAGAACACCCGTATGAAAAGTGAGAGCTATGGTCTTCCCCCTAAAGTTGAGGGAAAATTCTTAGCGCAGGATTTGTGCATCCCTTGAATGCAAACAGTTGTTTTGGATGACCCGCGTGCAACCACGTACAAACAATTTGGTAAGATTTGCATCTGTCATATTGGGTATGTTAACATTTGTCAAACTGGAAAGATTGACATTGGTTGATTGATGTCTACTACACAACCTTCTTCTTCTAGACGTTGTTGGACCTTCGAAACTCGAACGGTCACTCGGACAGCCCTTTGGGAGGACCTTAAAAACTGGGACGGTCTCACGGACAGCCCTCAGGGAGGCACTCACGAACTAAGACCGAAACTACGATCTCTCTACAGAGTTGCACACATACGGTGTCATCTATCCGGCAGGGCTTCGCCGTCGAGAACTAGTTCCTGCCGGAACCCAGACAGCCTTTCGGCTCTACGAAACTATTTCGCAGGGAGGGAGAGAGAAGCCAGATCATTGCATGGCACTTGTATGTGAGAAGGGATGAGGAGAATGGCAGCCCCTTCTCCTCCTTTTATAGGCCAAGGCAAGGGGTGGGCGGTGGAGGAAATACCAAAACACCCATGCTACATGTCCCACATGAAGGGTGAAAATGGTAACTCAAGTAGGGCACCAAGGGGACACCATGGAGGCACCCCCTTGGCCAGCCACAACCTTGCCCCCTCCCATGGGGGGGCCAACAAGCTACCAACATGTATCCTAGAAACATGGGTGCTCCCTAGACAAAAAGCCACCAAACCTGTAACCCCCGATTCATGAGATCTTGTCCCCTCATACCGAGACAACATGTTTTGCGCGAAACATTTTTTTTGAAAAATTCAGGAAGGTCCCAGAACATTTCCGGTACCCTCTAAAATTCTTCTGGGCATGATCCAAAACATTTCTGGTGTGGTGATTTTTATCAGCGAAAAGCAACAACGGCGGTTACGGCAGCTCCGGAACATTTTCTGTTTTTCTCTCCAAAAATTCCCAAAAGTTCCCAGACCAATTCTGGGGCCCTCTAAGAATTTCCAAGCGAGTGCCGAAACCATTTTGACCTAATAATATATTCTGAAACAACTTTTCGGTTTTATCGAAACTCTTTCGGTGTTCTCTCTCCGGAACTCTTTCGTTGTCTCCGAAACTTTTCCGGTGACTTTCTCTCAGACTCCCTGTCTAGTATTCAGCAGATAGATGACCCTTAAGCGTGTGACCCTATAGGTTCGGTGAAGTATAGACATGACCTGGAACCCCTTCCGATCAATGATCAACATCGGAGCCGTGGACACCCATATTGACCCCTATACCCACACGAATGAATATTCGAGTGAACCTCCAGTTGCCGTGTGCTATTCCTGTTGCTTCTTGATATGTTACAAATACCCGAGGTGAGATTTACTTGCATCCCCGTGGATCAATGACTTGTCCACTATGCTAGTTACCTCGTTACCGGTTTTGTTCTCTTTTCTCGTTTCCGTGTTGCGGCATCCCTGTGATCAAATCACACTGTGTCTGGCCAGACGATGATGGATACCGTAACACCGAGTGGGGCCGAGAATATCTCTCCATTGTCGGAGGAGAAAATCCCAATCTTGAGCTATCAAGTTACTTGATACACTTTTCCATGAACCCATAAGCCGCCGTAATAGCCACCCATTTATGGATGACGTTTAACAAACCCCAAAGTTCATGAAGCAAGTATGAAGAAACTCGATACTCTCATGGTCTAAGGAATTATGCAAACGTTAACCATCTTTGTATTATGTACCATTAACTTGTGACGAACGAATCTCATAGCATAATATCAATCTGGGTCGATTCAAAACAAATGTTCTCTTAACATTGTGCCCTCAAAGTTGCTGGCATAGACATGCCCATGACCAGGAAAACAGAATCATCATGCAACACTTGAGCTAGTCTTAGAGGCCAGACTAGGAATACTTCTTACCGTTTATCATTCCACATAAGCATATGAGTCTTCCTCCAAGCCTCGTGTTATTGCAGAGTCGAGAACCATAGCAGTTATAGCATGGAACATAAACATAATTATGAACATGGAGAGAAGTAATAGCATTTATTATTGCCTCTAGGGCATATCTCCTACAGACTCCCACTTGCACTAGAGTCAATAATCTAGTAAATGCTAATGCACTTCACACCTATGGCATATCGGTGTAAAAATTGCTTCACATGTGGTATAGCCTGATTTCCATTGGATCTGACAACTTCAGTTCCGTGTCTATTTCTGCATATCCTCGTGTTTTCACGCTTTCACAAAATTCATATTTTGTGCGGACTTGGCTTTTATGTATGTGAATAACCTGGATTCCTCAGACTGAGTTATGGAGAAACTACCTGCAGTAGTGTCCCATTGACAAAAGCCATCTTGGAACCATACTAAGTTCATGAATGAACTATATGATTCAACATTTTGTTTGTTGCTTCTAAAGCGTCTACGCACTTAGTCATTTGTTACAGAATTCGCCACAGTATCCTGTAGGGAACAATTTCCTACTACCATGCCACCATATTGTGTATTACACAAAACCCTTGACTTAAATCGAAAATCTCATGGAGAAAAGTTGAAGACTGTATCGATGTAACATTTTACAATGAACTCTTCATGATCTCCGCTTGCGAGAAAACATATCATCAGTACTTACTCTAGTACTCAATGACATCTTTCACTATTGTCCCACAATCAGTACTTTGATCACTTTAGTATCCATACTCGCAACACCTTGGGAGTGTCGGCGTCCTGGGAACGGGGGTCCCCAGACTTGCCTGCCTGCGGCCCGCGGCGTGGCTGAGCCGGTAGGCCATACGGCCCATCTTCACCAACAAAGCACCCAAGACCCTCGCGAGGCGGACGATGCAAGACCTCCTCTAGAGTGGCCTAGCTAGGCAGGCTCATGAGGAGCGGAGATATCAAGGAGAGGTGAACCTCATGAGGTTCTCGTGATGTGAGCCATGACGATTGACACCAGGCAGGCGCCAGCGCGCACAACATCCTTGTTTCCTCTTTGTTGCAAAGAGGGGTAGGCGCAGCTGCGGAGTACCGAGGCATCCGGCAAAGGTTTCCATTTCGGTGCAACAAGACCAAGACCAAGGACTGTAAGACGGAGGTCATCGTGGAGCCCAGAACAGCGTCACCACCAGAACTTTGTGCAGGCGAAGACTACTTTGGTCAGGATAGCTTGTACTAGATGTCCCCCTTCAAATTAGTCCGCCATTGTTGGCTCCCTTCCCGCTCGATATTTGGGAAGATGACCAGGGCCTCTATAAATAGGACTAGCCACCACAGTAGAGGGGGGCAGAGTGAGAGAGAGGACGAGATCATCTTAGCTCGAGAAGGACCACCACACACACAAGCTCACCGGGCACAAGAACACCTTAACCTCACGAGGCCATTCTGCCCTTGTATTGTTCATCATCATCCCAAGAGGCAATACACCACCACCACACTGGAGTAGTGTATTACACCACAACGATGGTCCGAACCAGTATAAACCCTATGTCCATCTCTGTTGTGAGTTCCTCGAGTTCGTCCGCGAGATCCTAGCAAGCTAGAGCGTAGATCGGTTGAAGGGAAAGACTTCGCGCGCAGCCCAGTGTTTGAACCTTAAGGGTTTGCCGGAACCCCATACCCTGACATTTGGCGCACTAGGTAGGGGTGCGTTGTAGCTTCCCTTCCATTAGTTCGTCGCTCCATCGATCCGTCGTCCCCATGTCGGACGCTCTCCACGCTCGAGCTGAGCGTCGGTCCGCCCTTGCCGCCGGCATCGCTCAGATGGCTCTCGTCGGCGGGCCACCTCGTCGTTCTCCGTCCCCCGCCGCCAACGCTGCCACCAGCCTGGTGGGAAACGAGCAGCAGGCATCCTCGCAACATCCTTCGGTGCGGCAGGATGGCCGCACCGCTACTCCATGACTCACTCCTGCTGGCTCTTCGTCCCATGTGCACCGCGCTCCCCTGGAGGCCTGGGCTGCGCTCATCGCGGCGAACAAGCTCCTGCGTTACCGCTCGGTCGACGACATCTATGAGGAGTGGCTCGACTGCGTCGCCGAGCTCGTCCGTGCCGCGGGGGGCTCTCTGGTGCCGTCTCACTCTCTGCCTCCCCCTCAGCAGGCCGTGGGCAACGGGGCTCGTGGCGCGCCTCCACCACCTCGACCCCAAGATGATGCCTTGGCGCCAAGGCGCGCGCCACCGCGGCGCGATCCATTGCGCCCGGCGCCCGCACGTGAAGAAAGGAGCTGCCAAGAAATCCCGCGATCACGAGAAGCTGCACCAGCGCTCCCCGCGCCACCTCGTGAAGACCGCGCGCTTCCTGCAGTTGCACAGCGCAGACCTCGCCAAGACCAAGCTCCCCCTAAAGCGGGCCCCGGCAACCATGGCAGGCTGCCGCGCCTTGACCCCTGAGTTGCGCAATGTTTCCTGGCCGGGCAAGTTCAAGCCAGATCTGCCTCCTCGGTACGACGGCACCACTGACCCCGCGGAGTTCCTGCAGCTCTATGAGTGGAGCATCGAAGCGGCGAACGGCGACGAAAAAGTCATAGCGAACTGGTTTCCCATGGCTGTCAAGGATGGGGCCCGCTCCTGGCTCCTGAACCTGCAGCACGGCTCAATCTCCTCCTGGGACCAGATGCGCGACCGCTTTGTTGCCAACTTCCAGGGCACTCGTGACCGCCCACCGGTCGCAGGCGACCTACGCCGCATCAAGCAACAGCCAGGAGAGACCCTCCAGAAGTACATCCAGCGCTTCAACAGCACCCGCCTCAAGATCCCCTAGGTCACGGACGAGGCCATCATCTCTGCGTTTTCCGATGGCGTCCGCAATGTCAAGATGAAGGAAGAGCTGGCAATCCATGAGGAGCTTTGCACATCTTAGGAGTTGTTCAACCTGGCGACCAGGTGCGCAAGAGCTGAGGAGGGGCGCCTTTCTCTCCTTGAGCTGCCAGCTGCAGGAGTGGAGGAAAAGAAGGCCAAGGACAAGGACGTGAAGCGCAAGGAGGCTGTAGTGCTCGCAGCAGAGCCCGACACCAAGCGAGGCAGAGATCAGCCCATGTCATCCAAGAACGGCCGCCCATTCTGCGCCTTCCACAACCTGAACACCCACAACACCAGCAACTGTCAAGAGCTGAGAGCCATTCAGGAAGGACGCTTCGGCCGACGCCCCGAGTGCAATGACCAGGGCTATGGCCATGGAGGACACGGAGGCGGACGCTGCGATGACCGTAGCCCGCGCCAGGAGTGGCGTGACCGGCCTCGTGAGGACCTCTGGCAGGACCAACCTTGCGAGGGCGCCTGGAGGGACCCGCCTCGTGAGGATCGCCCCCAGGGCAACGCTGGTCTTCCCCCATTGCCGCCGCCAAGGAGGAACGACGACCACCACCAGGATGAGGGGGTTGGGGGCTTCCAGTTGCCGCACGCAGTCGCTTGCATCTCGGGCGGCTCTCAGGCCCCAGCCACTCAGCGCATCTTCAAACAGTTCGCTCGCGAGGTGAACGCGGCGCTCCCAAAGCTCGAGGCCACGCGCCCGCTCCAGTGGTCCTGATGCGCCGTCACCTTCAGCTGGCACACTCCCTATGTTGTGCTCCCCAGTCATCAGCAATGTGCAAGTCACCAAGACTCTCATCGATGGCGGTGCAGGGCTCAACGTCCTATCTGCCGACACATTCAACAGCCTCCAAGTGCCCTATGATTAGCTCCAACCAACCAAGCCTTTCTCGGGAGTGACTGACGGTTCCACCACACCAATAGGGCAAGTCCGCCTGCCTGTCACCTTTTCGGAGTGCAAGAATTACCACACCGATCTCATTGACTTCGACATCGCACACATCCGCCTACCGTACAACGCCATCCTCGGGTACCTAGCCCTGGCCAATTTCATGGCAGTCACTCACCATGGCTACAACGTCCTCAAGATGCCAGGAAGCGGGGTGATCATCACGGTCTAATGTGAAGAAAGGGATGCGGTGTGGTCCCTTGAGCACGCCTTCCAAGCCGCGGCAATCGACAGCCCTAACAGCAGAAGTGTAGGCCCTCCGGAGACCATCCCCAAGAAGAAGCTACCGCGCCGTCCTAGACCCCTGGAAGATGGCGTCGCATCAGGAGCCTTGTCGGGGTCGGCACCTGCTCCAGTGGCGCCTTCCTTCACCGCATAGGAAAGCGTGCCCGGCGCCCTCCTCAGGCAAGGCTTGGGGGCTCTCTTCTGGAGGGCCTCAGACCTTGCCAATCTCACAAGGGAGGCGCTTGGGCACCACTTGGAAGCGTGCTTCATGTCACGTGTTCCTCAGGAGAGCATGGGGCAAGGAATGCCCACCACCCAGGAATTCATCACCAAGACCACCCAAGAGCTGCAAGACGCAAGAGCCATGCGTGGCGACGGCCGCTCATAGAGTGTGGCTCACCACCCAGGAGAGGGTGCTGAGCTGCGCGCCTGCATCAACATCCCAGGGCTCAACAGGGCCGCATCTCAGTAACACTTCTGGCCATCATGCGCGGGCCGCTATGATGGTCCACCACACAGCTTCGTTCACATGCCCCTCGGCTTGCTGAACGTGACGTCGGCCCATCAACGCCATGTGCGGCAAGTCCAGGCGGCTCAGCAGCTAGGTTCCACTCCGTTCGGGAGGAGATGGCGGCGGCCTTCAGGGAACCTCCTGAGCCCCCAGAGCCTCCCAAGGCTCAGGGTCCCGGTGGCTCATGAGGAGTCATTCCGTCGACACATGGCTTCAGCTGCACCAGCTCTACTTCGTCTACAGACCCAGGTGACATCTTCCAAGTTCATTTAAGCTGGGAGCGCCCCTCGGGCTACACTATTCCCAGGCCGTGTGGGTCCGTCCCTGTGGCATGTATCCCTTTTGCTTATGTTCCTAAGTTTACCTCGCTAGGGGTGCCCCTCGGGTTGCATCATCCCCACGCCGCTCGGGCCAGACCCAATGGCATGTATCTTCCTGCATTTATCCTAGTCGATCTGCTCTTCATGCCTAACCTGCCAACTGCTATCACCTGCCAACTGCTATCACCTACTCGATCATCACCCCCCTTGGGGCCTCTACACATGCACGACACTGGTGCATGGGTCCGTCCCTACCACGACCGACAAATTTGAGTGGTCGAGCTCTGGCTCGCGGCACACGCTGTGCACGTCACCTCATCAGGCCCTTAGTGCCTTCACTTCATCCGGACCAACCAGCGGCAGGCAGGCGACAGTAACAGCAAACCATGTTTCTCCTTATGCCTGTTCATGGGAACCTCGTAGGAAGGGTAGCAGGCGGCACCGCGAGTCTCCTTTCCTCTCGTGCGACACGCTTGCGCGTTAAAGAGGGCGGGCTCCTGAGCATCGCGACTCAGGAGCTCTTACTGGCTCTCCAACCCTCACCCCCTGGCCTTGACCACGACATCGCGACCTGGCATACCAGCGGCAGCTGAGCTCGCTCGAGGGCCGGATCTGAGGACATAGAGCATTAAGAGGGGCTCGGCAGAAGGAAAACTTGCACGGGCCGGCCTAGCTATGTCGCGTGAGTTGACGCGCAGCCCTAGCGCAACATCGAGAATCACCATGAAGTCATCAAGATAAGTCTCGCCCTTAGATCAGCAAAACATTTGGGCCTAATAGTCGCTCACCCCATGCCGCAACCCCGTTGCGGCCAAGTCATCTTCTTTTCTTCCCTTGCCATGGCCGCTTGGGCGCTAAGGTGGACCTCCTGAGCATTGTGCCTCAGGGGCTCTTACTGGACCTCGGGCCATGCACCTCCTGGCCTTGACCACGACATCACGACCTGGCATACCAGTGACGGCTGTAGCCGCCTTGGGACCGGGACCCGTCAGCGTAGAGCAACAAGCTATCGCGAGGAAAGAAAGGGGAGGTCGAGCCTTAACGGGACGCGCGTTCGTCAAATCTTCATAACAAGTAAAATAGGTACAAAGGCATAGCAGATCCTTACATGCGCCCACGGGGTGATTCATGACCCTTCGCAGGAAACAAAAGCTGATGCTAAGGGGGATCCTATCTACATCCTCCTGCGACGGACGCCATCATCAACAGTGGGCCACGGGAGGCCGGCGCCGACCCCATCCAGATCAGTGGCAGCGGCGATCGGATGCCGCAGCCTTGCCCTGGGCACGGCGAGAGCTCGGGGGGACATAGATGTCGTCGCTCGTCTCCGGAGTCTCGTAGAGCTCTGGAGAACTGCTGGACTCCCGAGGGCTGCTGCTGCTGGAGTAGTCGCGGGCGGAGCGCGCATCAGCCTCGCGCTCTTCTTCAGAGCAGCACTCCAGGCGGCGGCCCACGGTGTCGAAGACCTTGAAGAGAAGCGTGGAGGCGCCGCCATACTCGAAGTGGATCGCGAGGTCACCCCTCGCATAATAGATCCACGCAATCTCGCCCCAACCGTGAGTCATGAAGATTTTGCCAATGGGGACCGCTTCGATCTTTGCTCTGTTCACCGGAGCGCCACAATCAGCATGCTGCAGCTAGAGCACGAGAGGCCCCCTCAGCGGCATCACGTCGGAGAAGAACCGTGGGAAGCGGATCCAGGAGTTCGGAGGCGTCGGCATCCACGGCACCAGCTCGCGCGAGGAGTCCGCCGCGTGGACGGCCCGCGTCGCGGAGGAGCGGCGACCCCGGGTGCGGTGTGGGTGACGCTGCTCGCCACTTCGTCCTCCTGAGCCTACGGCTTGGGCATACAAGGGTAGTGGGTACCCTGGCGGAGGCCGCTCGCACAAAGGCCTCGCCACCACCTGCAACGCCGCCTCGTCACGGCGATGGATCGACCTCTTCTTCGGCGGGAGTGGCTCCGGGGCATCCCGGGGGGCTTTCCCCTTCTCGTCGGCGGAGAATCTTCTGATGGGCGCCATTGGAGCAAGAAGTGGAGCGAGAAGGAGGAAGCAACGAAGGAAGAGATGGGTAACGGGGGTTCCACCCCCTCCCCATTTATAGCGAGAGAAGGCCAACCGGCATCTCCCACGATCACAAGTAATGATGGTTTCCCTTGCATGTCGCAGGGACTTGTCAAGTCGTGCAGTTGCTGAAACAACACGGGGAAGCAGAGACTCCCACGTCGAATCAACCGCCACGCGTCAACCGAGGCCACAGGCTTTTGGGGCCGCGGCACTTCGAGCTTGACCCTTGGCTTCGCCGTGAAGCCAAGCCCACGCGCACCTTTGGCCCGGGGGCTACTGTCGGTGTCCTGGGAATGGGGGTCCCCAGACTTGCAGCCTACGGCCCGCGGGGTGGCTGAGCCAGCAGGCCGTACAACCCATCTTCACCAACAAAGCACCCAAGACCCTCGCGAGGGGCCAAGCCTCGCGAGGCTGACGATGCAAGCCCTCCTCTGGTGTGGCCTAGCTAGGCAGGCTGACAAGGAGCGGAGATATCAAGGCGAGGCGAACCTCACGAGGTTCTCGTGACGTGAGCCGTGACGATCGGCACCAGGTGGGCGCCAGCGCGCACATCATCCTTGTTCCCTCTTTGATGCAAAGGGGGCAAGCGCAGCCGCGGAGTACCGAGGAATCCGGCAAAGGTTGCCATTTCGGTGCAACAAGACCAAGGCCAAGGACTGCAAGACGGAGGTCATCGTGGAGCCCAGAACAGCGTCACCACCAGAACTTTGTGCAGGCGAAGACTACTTTGGTCAGGATAGCTTGTACTAGCTGTCCCCCTTCAAATTAGCCCGCCATTGTTGGCTCCCTTCCCGCTCGATATTTGGGAAGAGGACCAGGGGCTCTATAAATTGGACTAGCCACCAGAGTAGAGGGGGGCAGAGTGAGAGAGAGGACGAGATCGTCTTAGCTCGAGAAAGACCACCTCACACACAAACTCACCGTGCACAAGAATGCCTTAAACCTTAGGAGGCCGTTCTGCCCTTGTATTGTTTATCATCAGCCCAAGAGGCAATCCACCACCACCACACTAGAGTAGGATATTACACCACAACGGTGGCCCGAACCAGTATAAACCCTGTGCCCATCTGTGTTGTGAGTTCGTCGAGTTCGTCCGCGAGATCCTAGCAAGCTAGAGCGTAGATCGGTTGAAGGGAAAGACTTCGCGCGCACCCCAGTGTTCGAACCTTAAGGGTTTGCCGGGACCCCATACCACAACAGGGAGTATCGGACATATCTGGTTGTTTTACATACCATGGAGTACATGATTAATCCAAACACAAAAGTGTGTGGAATTTGCATCATGTATTTTGCTCATCAGTGTTTTGGGACACCGGGTCTTGCAAAAAACTCTTCCATGTGACTCCAGCAAGAATCACTCCTTGGCGATTTTAAATGCTAAAAGGTTTTAGCACCTTGTCAATATGTATTAATTGCTTAGCCCTATTAGGTAAATCAATCGCCATAGATCATTATGCCTAATATTCAGCCTATTTAGCCTAAGCACTTCATCAAAAAACTATTTTCAAATGAAGTCCTAATTCGTGTTAAGAAATTTATTTCCAATTAACAATGTGTCAAGCACACAAGGTTTTTAGAAATATTATTATGCTCCCACTTACTTTCTTGAATTACAAGCATCTTCGTTACCCATTGATGAAGTTAGAACCATTTCACCATTTCATCAAAGCACGAAGATTGAAACTCCATTTTGCTCTCTTCTGTCCATCGTTGGAACTCTGAAATTGGCACCATTACTAGCATCCTCTGGATAGAAAAAATGCCTTGGACTGTAACACATGCAAGTCCTTGGTTTCATTTCCATCAGATGGAAATCCTATTGTCATCCATGTTTCATATCTCATGATTGAAATATGTATTAATTGCTAGTTCAACCCGAGCCGACTTTAAGCATCGCTACGATGAAAACAACCTCATTGTAGTCAACTCTTGAACTTGTTATTTCAACAAGTCAAGCTTTATGGATAAAACATTTTTATTCATATCAGTTTTAAGTTACATAAATATTTGTTAGACTCTAAGTCTTCCGAAAGGTGTATCAAGGTTTTAATCTTGAATCACTTATATGGAAACTAACTCAGGTTGTATTGGCATTTAGCCAATTCCGGAGTCAGGGCCCATCAACGCTTCCTTGTGTATTGTAGGTACAATTTTGTATAACAACAATATCTCGTTTTCGCACCTAAGAGGTTTGCACGAGCCTTGCCTATGTGGTTCAACTGCAAGTTCGACTGAAGTTCATACATTTTATTGTAGAGACTTCCGTATCAGTCGCGTAGGAAACTCTGGAATTACTTCCAAGGTCTCTTTCCTTTGATCTGATGAAGAAGATACTGTTTATCTCGTCGAGTTGCATTATTCTCCCACTCAGCTTTTTGAAAGAACCATTCCCTTTAAAAACACACCATTTCGCGGCAAAACTATTTGCCTCGGTATAGTGAGGGAGGAATACCCAACATTTTGGTATAACCTACAAAGTAGCACTTGTCTGATTTGGATTAGGTTTGTAACCTTTTACACAAGCCCCATATTCCAAATGTTAAGAAAATATATAACATGGTTGGGCGTAGCATACCATGGCTTCATTTCAACAGACCCGATGTAGCTCTTTTTAGTGTAAAAGCCGCAGTCTCTAAACCATCACTTTAAATGGGATAATGGCAAATTTATTTATATCATCTTTGACCTTACCATGTCATAAATGGTTAGATTAGATCTCCACGGACTTTCCACTTGCAGTGGTGTTCCGGGAGGTGCAAGTTATGAAACCCCTTTCACAACTCATCAGACATTCGCTAAACATGTAACTCAAATATTCCTTTGTGCAATCAAATTGCGGAAACATAATTTTCTTGTTAAAATAACTTCTATTTCATTTTTGAAAACCATTCAAATGATTTAAAAGATCCAGACTTACGTCTCATCAAGTAAATATCCATATATCTACTTGAGTCATTTCTGAAGATAAATAAATCCACCACTTGCAACAACATTTATTGAAGTACACACATCAAAATGTATGATCACGAATAAGTTTGTTGCTCATTTCTTATGGCCTGTTAACGGTATTTCAGTCACTTCACTTTTCAGAGGAAAGTTGCAAGTGTTAGATGATTCAAAATCAAACGACTTCAAAATCAATCATAATGGAATTTTTCCATGCGGGTTTATCCAATGTGACCAAATGCAGTGCCACACATGTGTGGTATTCTCATAGTCTCGCGACATTTAGCGTCAACGTTATGGATGTATCATATTACCATCAATATTCACAACATACATCCCATCTTGGATGGAAGCATGACCCTTCGTGTTATTCATAATACTTAACAACAATTGTTGGTTTTATGAACAACTCTTTTGCAACAAACATTGTGCAATGGGCTAGAGTGTATGAAACTCTAAAATGAGTTATGAAAGTAAACCCAGAGGTATTGTATTATTATCAATATTCATAACATACATCTCATTCATAATGAAAGTATGGCCCTTGTGTTATTCATAACATCGAACATAAAAAGTTCTCTTATGAACAACCTTCTTGCAAGATACCTTATGCAATGGGCTAGAGTTTGTAAAACTCTAAATGAATTATGAAAATAAATACAGACGGCAATACACCGATGGAAGGTATAGTAACATTTACTATGTTCCCTGTGTATACCTTAACCTCATTTCTGGCTAGTCTTTTTAGGCCATAGTAGCTCTTACATTGATTCGCAACAGAATGCAATCGAGCGGGTATCTTTGTGATTAACTCACAATACCCAAGAATTAGTGATTAACATGTTTAACCATAATTCCCAAGAACTATATCTTTGACCAGCCTACTATACATCAAAAACTTGTATGACATTCATACATGAGCTGGATATTCCAGTCATCTTTCTTTCTGCCTTTATACTTCTAACAGTTTAACTTTTAGTATTTCTCCTACTCGCAAAAGAAGCACCCAACTTAAAGAGTGGCGTTAGCCCCGGGCTTCCTAGGTGTGTAAGTCATACTAACACCCTTTCGACACTTCCTTTCTCTTTAAGTTGTTGTTTTATTCACCTTTCATTATATGACAGCGTTCTTCTGGATCCCTTTCCCAACAGTCAAATGCATAGTAAACACTTTTACTAATACTTGCAAACAAACATTACTTTGTTTGTATCTGAAAATAATTTTCAGTTCCATGAATATCATATAGCTATCCCAACTTTCAAAGTTTGGGTTTCATGGAAGCAAACATATTCCACTTGACCGTAACAGAATTCTAGCTTTTGGATCGAAGGACGAGAGTCACATGATCCATAGCATTAGCGGGAGGATACGGAAAGCATGCGATAGGACAAAGTCCTTCTTGGCACTTTTGAGGACAATCCTCACATTACGTTACCAATCATAAAGTTTTAACCAGATATTTAATAGCTATTCACTTTTAACAGGGAAGGTGGAAACGCGAGCCATTATTCTACAACTATTTTGCAAGAAACACTTAGACATTGTTCATAATTAATTGCACTGAGAATTAAACATGTTAATTCAACAGTGCGCTCCCACTCAAATCAATATTTCTCATAATTAATTTTGAGTGATACAAGATCCAGACTTCAATTCATTGCCATAGAATCATCATCTCATAACGAGAATTTTAATCGGTAGGCCAACTTGCCGATCACATCTCTATGTGAATCTTGCTCGTCTTTCGATGTGTTTGTTCCGAGCTCAGGACGATCCTACCATGAGTGTCAAGAAAACAAGTGATCTTGCTGTAATGTCTGACCTCACCCACCTCACACTTCTCTAATCGTTCGTACCCATGCATCCATGGCCCACCCCGAAAAGATAGGTGCTGTGACGGTGCTACATTTGGGAGAACAATAACTACTTGATATTTTAGTGAGAGACCACCCTAATAAAAAGCGACTACCACACAATCAAGAAGGGTGCATAATAAGGGATAAACATCTCAGGCAATTCATAATAGCATGATATGGTATATCCCTTTCTGACGGAGAAGTCTTTCATTTCTTCATCTTTGGCATTTGCGTCGGTGTTCACCTTCACGAAGATTGCCACCACCTTGTCGATGCACCAGATAATATTTATATCTCTATAGCTAATAAAATAAGTGCATTACTTAAGGTTGACACGCAGGTCATTAAAGTGACAATCATATGGCTCCAACCATCATGCCGAATCGTGACACGCAGGTCATGTTAATTACATCATATGGTCATCTTATACATAATCAAATTGAATATGAGCATTGCTATACCACATCACATGCACATCCTGCAAAACCAAGTTAGACGCCTCTAATTGGTTTATGCAAAATTTTACTTTACGTGCCTTCTAAGGTTTTGACTTAAACCGCAGCTACCAACGTTTTATCATCAAGTATGATTATTTAAGTTGCTAGATTAACATCTCGGGGTGTACGAAACACGAGATAATGAAATCCCGAGACCCATAATAAACTTCATCATACGCATGACTCCCGTGCAGATCATATCTGCAATGCCCTTTCATATGTGAATTTCATCTTTCTTTTTACTACGATAGAACCAAAAGAACTGATAGCACTTCCATGATCAATCAGGATCACGGATTGCCAGAACTTTGTCAAATTCCACCATGCTCTCTCAAGATTGAGCAAACACAAATTCTAGGGAAGCAACAAGAACGTCAGGTACAGATTTCATCTTTCACCCGCATAAATAATTTTCCGCAATAGATCTCATCTACTATGCAATTATATTATGCAATACCCATACATCTCCATGTATTCTAGATCGAAACCTGCATCTACGCATAGCACGGCTCTTGATGTCACTATAGGGTAATGTAGTAGAAAACAAAAAAATTCCGACCTACGCACCAGCCTAGGACCACTATGGAGACTGCATACATGGTTTGATCTTTTTCGTTACCGACTCATAGCGCAGCGGGAAGTAGAGTCGATGACGATCGGCGGTGCAGATCCCCGCAGCTAGGATTTACAACCTCCCAACCGCGAGGATGTATAACCTCATCTGCTCCTCAGACAGCCCTCCGGGAGGCGGTCGAATAGCCCCCCGGACGGTGTCGCGGACAGCCCTTCGGGAGGACCTTCGAAACTCGAAAGGTCACTCGGATAGCCCTTCAGGAGGACCTTCAAAACTCGAACGGTCACACGGATAGCCCTCCGGGAGGCACTCACGAACTAAGACTGAAACTACGATCTCTCTACAGAGTTTCACACATACGGTGTCATCTATCCGGCAGGGTTTCGCCGTCCAGAACTAGTTCCTGCCGGAACCCAGACAACCTTTCGGCCCGACGAAACTATTTCATGGGGAGGGAGAGAGAATCCAGATCATTGCATGGCACTTGTATGTGATAAGGGATGAAGAGAATGGCAGACCCTTCTCCTCCTTTTATAGGCCAAGGCAAGGGGTGGGGTGGTGGAGGAAATACCAAAACACCCATGCTACATGTCCCATATCAAGGGTGAAATGGTAACTCAAGTGGGGCACCAAGGGGACACCATGGAGGCACCCCCTTGGCCATCCACAACCTTGCCCCCTCCCATTGGGGGGGCAACAAGCCACCAACATGTCTCCTAGAAACATGGGTGCTCCCTAGAGAAAAAGCCACCAAACATGTAACCCCTGATTCGTGGGATCTTGTCCCCTCGTGCTGAGACAAGATGTTTTTCGTGAAACATTTGTTCTTAAAAATTCTGGAAGGTCCCAGAACAATTCTGGCACCCTCTAAAATTCTTCTGTACATGATCCGAAACATTTCCGGTGTGGTGATTTTTATCAGCGAAAAGCAACAACGGCGGCTACGGCAGCTCCGGAACATTTTCGGTTTTTCTCTCCGAAAATTCCCAAAAGTTCCCAGACCAATTCTGGGGCCCTCTAAGAATTTCCAGGCGAGTGCCGAAACCATTTTGATCTAATAATATATTCCGAAACAACATTTCGGTTTTACCAAAACTCTTTCGGTGTTCTCTCTCTAGAACTCTTCCGTTGTCTCCAAAACTTTTCCGGTGACTTTCTCTCAGACTCCCTATCTAGTATTCAGCAGATAGATGACCCTTAAGCGTGTGACCCTATAGGTTCGGTGAAGTATATACATGACATGGAACCCCTTTCGATCAATGATCAATATCGGAGCCGTGGACACCCGTATTGACCCCTATACCCACACGAATGAATACTCAAGTGAACCTCCAGTTGCCATGTGTTATTCCTGTTGCTTCGTGATATGTTACAAATACCTGAGGTGAGATTTACTTGCATCCCTGTGGATCAACGACTTGTCCACTATGCTAGTTACCTCGTTACCAGTTTTGTTCTCTTTTCTTGTTTCTGTGTTGCGGCATCCCTATGATCAAATCACACTGTGTCTGGCCAGACGATGATGGATACCGTAACAACGAGAGGGCCTGAGAATATCTCTCCATCGTCGGAGGAGCAAATCCCAATCTTGAGCTATCAAGTTACTTGACACACTTTTCCATGAACTGCCGTAATAGCCACCCATTTACGGATGGCGTTTAACAAACCCCAAACTTCATGAAGCAAGTATTAAGAAACTCGATACTCTCATGGTCTAAGGAATTATGCAAACGTTAACCATATCTGTGTTATGTACCATTAACTTGTGACGAACGAATCTCATAGCATAACATCAATCCGGTTCGATTCAACACAAATGTTCTCTTAACATTGTGCCCTCAAAGTTGCTGGCATAGACATGCCCATGACCAGGAAAACATAATCATCATGCAACACTTGAGCTAGTCTTAGAGGCCAGACTAGGAATACTTCTTACTGTTTATTATTCCACACATGCATATGAGTCTTCCTTCGAGCATCGTGTTATTGCAGACTCGAGAACCATAGCAGTTATAGCATTGACCATAAACATAATTATGCACATGGAGATAAGTAATAGCATTTATTATTGCCTCTAGGGCATATCTCTTACACCCAACTTGCTTGCTCATGAAGACCTAGGGCATTTTAAGGAAGCCCATCATTGGAATATACAAGCCAAGTTATATAATGAAAATCCCCACTAGTATATGAAAGTGACAACATAGTAGACTCTCTATCATGAAGATCATGGTGCTACTTTGAAGCACAAGTGTGGTAAAAGGATAGGAGCATTGCCCCTTCTCTCTTTTTCTCTCATTTTTCTTTTTTTATTTGGGCCTTTTATCTTTTTTATGGCCTCTCTTTTTCTTTTCTTTTTTTCGTCTAAAGTCTCATCCCGACTTGTGGGGAAATCATATTCTCCATCATCCTTTCCTCACTAGGACAATGCTCTAATAATGATGATCATAACACTTTTATTTACTTACAACTTAAGAATTACAACTCGATACTTAGAGCAAAATAAGACTCTATGTGAATGCCTCCGGTGGTGTACTAGGATGTGCAATGAATCAAGAGTGACATGTATGAAAGAATTATGAACGGTGGCTTTGCCACATATACGATGTTAACTACATGATTATGCAAAGCAATATGACAATGGTGGAGCGTGTCATAATAAACGGAACGGTGGAAAGTTGCATGGCAATATATCTCGGAATGGCTAGGGAAATGCCATAATAGGTAGGTATGGTGGATGTTTTGAGGAAGGTATGGTGGGTGGATGGTACCGAGGAAAGTTGCGTGATACGAGAGAGGCTAGCAATGGTGGAAGGGTGAGAGTGCGCATAATCCATGGACTCAACATTAGTCATAAAGAACTCACATACTTATTGCGAAAATCTATTAGTTACCAAAATGAACTACTACGCTCATGCTCCTAGGGGGATAGATTGGTAGGAAAAGACCATCGCTCATCCCCGACCGCCACTCATAAGGAAGACAATAAATAAATAAATCATGCTCCAACTTCATCACATAACAGTTCACCAATATGTGCATGATACGGGAATCACAAACTTTAACACAAGCATCTCTCAAATTCACAACTACTCACTAGCATGACTCTAATATCACCATCTTCATATCTCAAAACAATCATAAAGAATCAGGCTTCTCATAGTATTCAATGCACTTTATATGAAAGTTTTTATTATATCCCTCTTGGATGCCTATCATATTAGGACTAAATTCATAACCAAAGCAAATTATCATGATGTTTAAAGACTCTCAAAATGGTATAAGTGAAGCATGAGAGTTCAACAATTTCTTCAAAATAAAACTATCGTCGTGCTCTAAAAAGATATAAGTGAAGCACTAGAGCAAATGACAAACTACTCCAAAAGATATAAGTGGCGATCAATGAGTAGTCGAATAATTATGTAACTATGTGAAGACTCCTTATCATAAATAAAATTTCAGATCTTAAGTACTTTATTCAAACAGAAAGCAAAACAAAATAAACGACATTGCAAGGATAGAACATATCATGTGAAGAAGCAAAAACTTCTTGAAAGGTGGGATGCCTACCGATAATTGTTGATGAAGAAAGGTGGGATGCCTACCGGGGCATCCCCAAGATTAGATGCTTGAGACTTCTTGAAATATTAATTAGGGATGCCTTGGGCATCCCCAAGCTTGAGCTTTTGTGTCTCCTTAATTCCATTCATATCGCGGTTTCCCTAAATCTAAAAAAATTCATCCACAGCAAACTCAACAAGAACTCGTGAGATAAGTTAGTATAAATCCATGCTAAACGTTATCATTCTCTACTATAGAAAATCACTAAAATTATACTTTGATATTGCATACTAAATGCCTCTGCATATTTAATACTCCTATCATCAAATAGAATCATTAAACAAGCAAACATATGCAAACAATGCAATCATAACAACAATCTGTCTAAACAGGATAGTCTGTAAAGATTGCAAGAAGGATCATACTTCTTTACCTCCAAAAATTATGAAAAATTACCACATTATAGACAATTTGTTGTTACTCATTGTGTAAAAATTTCAAGATTTTATCATGTTCTGACTATTAACAAATATTCAAAACATAACAGCAAACTTTCTATTTTTAAAACAACAACATATGGACTTTGCAAAATAAGCATGGTAAAGGCTATACTTGAACTTTTTACTGAAGTAAAAGATGCAAAACATTACTCTAAATAACAGCAAGCAAATCCTAATAATATAAAATGATGCTCCAAGCAAAATACATATCATGTGGTGAATAAATATATAGCTCCAAGTAAGGTTACCGATGAACGAAGACGAAAGAGGGGATGCCTTCCGGGGCATCCCCAATATTAGGCTCTTGGTTGTCCTTGAATATTACCTTGGGGTGCCTTGGGCATCCCCAAGCTTAGGCTGTTGCCACTCCTTATTCCGTAGTCCATCAAATCTTTACCCAAAACTTGAACACTTCACAACAAAAAACTTAACAGAAAACTCGTAAGCTCTGTTAGTATAAGAAATAAAATCACCACTTAGGTACTGTAAAGACAAGATTCATAATTTTTCTCACATGATTCCTACAGTACCATATCATTTCTACAATTTATATTAACAAATATAAGCCATAGAGACTAGAAAACAAGCAAACTATGCATCGAAAACAGAATCTGTCAAAAACAGAACAGTCTGTAGTAATCCGTAACTCCAAAAATCCTGAGAAATTAGGAAGTCCTAGGAAATTTGTTTATTAATCTTTTGCAAAAAGAATCAGTATTTTATCACGCTTCTGTTAAAAATGAGAATTGTTCTTGAGCACAAAAGTTTCTGTTTTTCAGCAAGATCAAATCAACTATCACCGTAAGCCTTCCCAAAGGTCTTACTTGGCACTTTATTCAAACAAAAGCTATAAAACATGATTAATAAAGTAGCATAATCATGTGAACACACAAAAACAGTAGGCATAAATATTGGGTTATCTCCCAACAAGCGCTTCTCTTTAATGCCTTCAAGCTAGGCATGATGATTTCAATGATGCTCACATAGAAGATAAGACTTGAAACATAATGGGAGCATCATGAAGCATATGACAAGCACATTTAAGTCTAACCCAGTTCCTATGCATAGGGATTTTATGAGAAAACAATTTATGTGAATAAGAATCAACTTGCATAGGAAGGTAAAGCAAGCAACACTTAAAAGATTTTCAACATGTAGAGAGGAAACTTGATATTATTGCAACTCCTACAGGCATATATTCCTCCCTCATAATAATTTTCAGTAGCATCATGAATGAATTCAACAATATAACCATCACACAAAGCATTCTTTTCATGATTCATAAGCATAGAAAATTTACTATTCTCCACATAAGCAAAATTCATCTCATTCGGAATAGTGGGAGCAAATTCAACAAAATAACTATCATGGGATTGAGAATTGAAATCAAGATGACAAGTTCCATTGTTATCATTATTCTCTATACCATATGTGCCATCACAATAATCATCATAGATAGGAGGCATTCTTTCATCAGAGTAAATTTTCTCATCAAAACTTGGGGGACTAAAAATATCATCTTCAGCAAACATAGCATCCCCAAGCTTGTGGCTTTGCATATCATTAGCATCATGGATATTCAAAGAATTCATACTAACAACATTGCAATCATGCTCATCATTCAAATATTTAGTTCCAAACATTTTAATGCATTCTTCTTCTAACACTTGAGGACAATTTTCCTTTCCATCATTTTCACTAAAGATATTAAAAAATATGAAGCATATGAGGCACCCTCAGTTCCATTTTTTTGTAGTTTTCTTTTATAAACTAAACTAGTGATAAAACAAGAAACTAAAATATTCGATTGCAAGATCTGAAGATATACCTTCAAGCACTCACCTCCCTGGCAACGCCTCCAAAAAGAGCTTGATGTCTACTACACAACCTTCTTCTTGTAAACGTTCTTGGGCCTCCAACTGTAGTGGTTTGTAGGAGTGTAGCAAATTTCCCTCAAGTGGATGACCTAAGGTTTATCATGTTGGGGAACGCAGTAATTTCAAAAAAATTCCAACGCACACGGAGGATCATGGTGATGCATAGCAACAAGAGGGGAGATTGTTGTCCACATATCCTCGTAGACTGTAAGAGGAAGCGTTATGACAACACGGTTGATGTAGTCGTACGTCTTCATGATCGACCGATCCTAGTACCGGAAGTACGACACCATCGTGATCTACACACGTTCGGCTCGGTGACTTCCCACGAACTCCCGATCCAACAGAGTGTCAAGGGAGAGCTTCGTCAGCATGACGGTGTGATGACGGTGATGACGATGCTACCGGAACAGGGCTTCGCCTAAGCACCGCTACGATATGACCGAGGTGGATTATGGTGGAGGGGGCACCGCACACGGCTAAGGGGTCAATGATCAACTTGTATGTCCTAGGGTGCCCCTGCCCCCGTATTTAAAGGAGCAAGGGGGGAGGTCGGCCATCCTTGCGGCGCGCCAAGGAGAGGGAGGAGTCCTCCTCCTAGTAGTTGTTGGACTCCCCCTTTCCTAGTCCAACTAGGAAGAAGGAGGGGAAAGGAAAGAGAGGGAAAGAGGGGGCACCGCCCCCCTCCTTTTCCAATTCGGACTCTCAAGGGGGGGGGGGGCAGCCCTATGGCCCCTCCTCTCTCTCTCACAAGGTCCATGTTGGCCCATTAGTTCCCCCGGGTGTTCAGATAACCCCCCGGCACTCCGATAATTATCCGGTGACCCCCGGAACTCATCCGGTGTTCGAATATAGTCTTCCAATATATCAATCTTTATGTCTCGACCATTTAGAGACTCCTCGTCATGTCCGTGATCATATCCGGGACTCCGAACTACCTTTGGTACATCAAAACACATAAGCTCATAATACCGGTCGTCCCCGAACTTTAAGCGTGCGGACCCTACGGGTTCGACAACTATGTAGACATGACCGGGACACGTCTCCGGTCAATAACCAATAGCGGAACCTGGATGTTCATATTGGCTCCCACATATTCTACGAAGATCTTTATCGGTCAAACCGCATAACGACATACGTTGTTCCCTTTGTCATCGGCATGTTACTTGCACGAGATTCGATCGTCGGTATGTCAATACCTAGTTCAATCTCGTTACAGGCAAGTCTCTTTACTCGTTCTATAATGCATCATCCCGTAACTAACTCATTAGTCACATTTCTTGCAACGCTTAAAGTGATGTGCATTACCTAGAAGGCCCATAGATACCTCTCCGACAATCGGAGTGGCAAATCCAAATCTCAATCTATGCCAACTCAACAAACACCATCGGAGACACCTGTAGAGCACCTTTATAATCACCTAGTTACGTTGTGACCTTTGGTAGCACACAAAGTGTTCATCCGGCATTCGGGAGTTGCATGATCTCATAGTCATAGGAACATGTATAAGTTATGGAGAAAGCAATAGCAACAAACTAAATGATCATCGTGCTAAGCTAACGGATGGGTCAAGTCAATTACATCATTCTCTAATGATGTGATCACGTTAATCAAATGACAACTCATGTCTATGGTTAGGAAACATGACCTTCATTGATTCAACGAGCTAGTTAAGTAGAGGCATACTAGGGACATTATGTTTGTCTATGTATTAACACATGTACTAAGTTTCCGGTTAATACAATTCTAGAATGAATATTAAACATTTATCATGATATAAGGAAATATATATATATATATATAAACTTTATTATTGCCTCTAGGGCATATTTCCTTTAGTCTCCCTGACGGTGTCCTGGACTAGGGGGTACTCACCACGTCGTCTCCCGATCTATTAGATTGGGCTGAGGACCCCCGTGGCCGTATACTCATGGGCCAGTTCGGACGGCTGCCTCATACAAGGAAGATTCCACAAGACTTGGCGATCAAGACAAGGACACCTCCCCACCGGCGTATTCGGCTAGGACTCTTGTTATCCTAGGCCTCTGGTGCATTATATAAACCGAGGCCAGGCTAGTCGATAGATAACATACAACAATCATATCATAGGCTAGCTTCTAGGGTTTTAGCCTCTACGATCTCGTGGTAGATCTACTCTTGTACTACCCATATCATCAATATTAATCAAGCAGGACATAGGGTTTTACCTCCATCAAGAGGGCCCGAACCTGGGTAAAACATCGTGTTCCCTGCCTCCTGTTACCATCCGGCCTAGACGCATAGTTCGGGACCCCCTACCCGAGATCCACCGGTTTTGACACCGACATTGGTGCTTTCATTGAGAGTTCCGTTGTGTGATCGACAAAAGGATTGATGGCTCGCCAGCAGATCAACTGCGACTTCGGCGTCTTCGTCACCAGTTCGACTGGTCACCTTGGTTCGACCAAGAACTACGCCCCGTGTTTGGATCACCATGTTCGGACAAGGACCTTCATCAAACATCAACTCCGATCTCTATCAAGATCACGGAGTAATCATCTATGGAGCTTGGGGGCTCAACGTCAACATTGCCCTCAAGCGACCATGCTGTTTTTCCAAACAGCGAACTTGTATCCGCTGCCACCACCTCTTAGAGCATCGCTTTGACGATCCCTTTGGTTGAATTGTGCGGAATTGGGTCTACAAAAACCCTGGAAAATTTCGTCGAGTTCTGATGGAGGAATCTTTGGCAATCCGCGATATACCGGAGCCGTGTCAAATCTGGACGGGAACCTGGACGAGTTTAGGGCATGGTGTCCAGCTTCTAGGTCGGACGTCCTTTGGAAAATCCAACCGTTGATCGGCTGCGGAATTCCTATGTCTACCACCCCTCCGAATTTCAGCTCGATCCGACTGTCCAAACTCCGGGAACCTTCCGATTAGTGCATCACTTTTCGGATTTGTTTTCTGCGCAAAAACGAATCCGACCCGAGTTCGTCTTTTTTATGAACAGGATTTCGGACATCCTTTTTGAAGGCAGTTTTGTATGGGGTATTTTGTTTTGTTCCCGAACACATCCCACTAATTTTAAAATCTTTTGAAGATGATCTTCAATATCATGCTGGTGTCAAACCAGTCTGGCAATATTGCTCCACGGCTACCGACCTGCGCTAGACACGTTGTCACTTTATTGAGCCGAGCTCAACTTCTTCGGATCATCACCTCGGCAAGCCGAACAAGAGTCCGGCATCGCGAAGGATAAATCATCACCAACATCGCCACCCCACGGATTACACGGAGCGGGCATACCGGCATCACTGCACGGTCGCTTCATCAAGCCAGCATCGACCACGTCACGACCTGCATCGGCAGGGCCGCACTATTGCTTCTTCAAGCTGGTGTCCATCACGCCGACCTACTTCGACTCATCGACTGACATCGAGGCTTCGACATCTCGGCTGGACCGGGGGCTTCGCCATATCTTCATCAACCTACTCCGGACACTTCGGCGTCACTAGCCGACCAGCTCCGTCACGTTAGCTGGGCCGAGGGCTTTGCCTTGGCGAGACCTTTACCAGCATTACCATGCCGTCGTTTTATCGCCCATCAGGCAATGGGTGTGCGGAGCGGGTCCCAATTTTAGGAATCACCTTCCTTCGGATTGCTACAACAAATAAACCAGGTGCTATTAATCCCAGTATTTTTTGCTTGTTTGGGTTCATTTTTCCCAAGGAATTATTAATCTTGTTTGTCCATGATATGTACACAGGTCTATCAAATGGTGACCGCATTAACGAGGTCGCGTGGTGGTTCGATCAGTTTCCGTACATAGTTCGGCGAACGTCGCATTCGGAGCTCGGACCGGCCTATGAATTCAGGCTTTGCCACGCCTTTACTACATCACGCCGACGCCCTGCATCGACATTGACTTCGGCGCCAGGCCATATTTCTTCTATTCCTCACTTTGCATAAATTATTTATTATGCAACATTTTTTTTCAATTATCATTATTACTATTATCTCCGGTTTGCACTATTTTTTGTGCATAAGAAAATGATTCGGGGACTTCGGCGTCGCTCTGCCGGTCTGCATTGACCGTGCTATGTCACCACTTCGTCGTGTCGAGCTCTCCGCTCCGCCACCTCGGGACCGGCTTGGGGGATGGAACCTTGCCCCGCATCAAGCTCGGACCGCGTCATCAATACCGAACACATTAACCAGCTAAGTCGCTTTCATGCTCAAAGCTTTAATTTCTAACTTGTGTTCGGTTCGACCAAGCATTATACTTTTTTGGAAAAAAGTTGCTTGTAAAAATTTTTCCTTGTCCAAACTTTGTTTGTGACACACAAATTCAAGGACCCAATTCACTTAGGGGCTTCCTTTATGAAGCTTTTCCTCTTGCATATGATTATACTTGTACGGCTTCGTTCCTTGTTCATGTATTATGCCACAATATGCACCATATTGACTTAAGCGATTTGCAAGCTGGGTTGCCTCGCTCCTGTGTTTACCCCTACGTTCCCGATTGTTCGGCTAGGGAGTAAAGGGAGCACCTCTGCGATTGTCACGATCGGTTCACCCGAGCTGGACCTCAGACTGGGTGAAGCCGAAAGCTAGCGCTCTTATAGTTATTCAATGATGGTTGGCACACAACGGAACTCATGGGTACAAAAAATCTATTGCACAAGTCTCATAATAACAATGAGCACCGAAGAAAGGTATCGGTGGGGGTACTATTTTCTTCGAAGATGCTTCTTACACTTCATGGTAATATAGCATAAGTTCCCTGAGCGCGCTTTGTCTATTACAGCCTTATGGCCTGATTGCCTGGTTATTGGAAACACCGTCGATATTCTCGACCGATGGAGTACATAACACTTTTCGGTCCTTGACCGAAGAGGGAGAAGCCGATGGTCGGTTAAGACGCGTTTAAAGTTCGGTTGAACATAGATATGATATAAGTACTTCATTACATGCAATCATTCTTCTACCCAAGTCACTTGGGGCTCTTAAGTTTATTTGAGCCGTTTTATAATAAGTGTTCTTCTTCTTAGTCGTTGCAAAGTTTTATTATTATTATTTATCACTCCTTTTTTTGACGCGAGTGTGCGGTTACTAGCCGGGGAGCCTAATTTCTCTCTCAAAGCCGCTAGAGTTTAGTTTGCTAAACCGGCCTAGTGAGAAGTACTCCGCCCTCGGGATAGGAGGTTGAAGCCGTAGGCTGACCCGCTCGAAGTCTTGAGATAGGATGTGTCATGTTAAAGGACGGCAGAAGCACTTCTTTTTTCTAAGACCAATTTTCGGATTGGCACCGAACACTTGATCTTGTTTGGACGTCATGTTTTTACTGACATTTCTTGGATTTCCAAGCTTTTTGGCACTTTTAAACTATTTGTGCTTTTCCAGCATTAGTCTCGGAGTGCAACGCCGGACACCTTTAGGGATTCGGCAAAAACATTCTCAGATATTGCTATATATGCATCGGTTTCGAATTGTGTCTTCGGTCAATAGTTGGGTTGCCCGGCTCCTGCACTTGCTTCCTACATTCCGTTGTGTTCGGCTAGGCGTGCAAAGGGAGAACCACTGCGATTGTGCTTCCAGCTCACATGGTTAAGCACCTTAGTGGAGAAAGCCGAAAACTGACTGTCACAATAAGTGTAAACTGGTCAGCGATCCGATGACTATGACGGGCCATTCATAACATTGGCCGAAGCGTTTACGGCTTGACCTCGACTGTCGCCGAACACTACCGGGGGCTATTAACTGGCCTCCCAAACTAAATCCATGATATTTTGCTCTTACATTCGAGCTGAGGTTTCATGATCATGCTTAGCATGACAACCCAAAGAAAGGAACCGATAGCGGGACTATTTTCTTTGGAATACATTTCTTCTGTTAAACAATAATATAACATATCTCTCTGCGTACCTTTGTTTATAAAACCGTGTGGCCAGATTGCCTTGTTTGTTGTAAATCTTTGCCCTCATAAAGGCTTTATAAAGTAGGACAAACACTCCTCGGCTACTGGCCAAGGAGGTGGAAGCCAATGGTCGGTCAACAAAGTTTTGTACAATGCGGATCCGAGCATTAATGACGTAAAGTACATGGATACATAGAGTCATTACACATAATTTGTGATTTTACTATGGATATTTATCCTTAATTCGGCTACCCGTGCCCGCATTAAGGCTCGGGGGCTACTGGGCTTTGGGCTTATTATTTACAAATATTAAAGGGGCACATCGATCCCCTGATCTGGTGTTGCCACCCGACCAGTGTCTCGGGGGCTACTGCATTGCTTGTCCAATGCAGAAAATTTTATGTGCAATAAAGTTTCCGAGGAGATTTTGATCCTTAGGTTGGTCGGCCGCACCCAACCTGAGTCTCGAGGACTAAGCACGCCACTTTTTGTGTCCCGAAGTATTCTGCCGAGCTAGGACTTGATCCTCAGGCCGATTTTGCAAATCAACCTGAGTCTCAGCGGCTACTGGGATCAACGGTCTTACGTCATCCTTCAGGTGCATCTCGGGTTTTAGACCGATACACACCTTGAGGGCTACTGGCCATATATCTCGGCAGAGAATAAATTGCAATAATAAAAATTATTGACAAAAAATCGGCCCATAGTCGGGGTGGTGCACCACCTCGGAAGCAATCCGGCATAAAGCTCGGGCGCTAGTGGCTGGCTCCATAGAGGGCATTTCCGGCATTAAGCTCGGCTAAACTCCTTCAACTTTTTTGAACCAAGGTGATATGACACCTAGGATATAGTCCAGCGTTGGAGCTGGGACACTGTCCGGCTTTGGAGCTCGGATACAGTCCGGCGTTGGAGCTTGGACATAGTCCGGCTTTGGAGCTCGGATACATTCCGGCGCTGGAGCTGGGAAGCGGTCCGGCGTTGGAGCTCGGACGCAAGAGGACCCTGCCTCCTGGGAACAACTTCAAACCCGAGGTGTGGCATAAAAATAAACAAGCCATTAATAAAGGCCGGAAACTTAAAGGGGTTCCTCGGATACCCGATGTGTAAACTCGTCGAATGCATTTCGGCGATCCTCAAGATCGAAGATGAGAAGATTTGTTGAACCAGTTTTCAAGACCGGCAACCGAAGATGAAGAATAGTTCGGAAGAATTGAGGAGCGTCCCTAACTTGAAGACCGGTTCAGGGGGCTACTGACGGTGTCCTGGACTAGGGGGTACTCACCACGTCGTCTCCCGATCTATTAGATTGGGCCGAGGACCCCCGTGGCCGTATACTCATGGGCCAGTTCAGACGGCTGCCGCATACAAGGAATATTCCACAAGACTTGGCGATCAAGACAAGGACTCCTCCCCACCGGCGTATTCGGCTAGGACTCTTGTTATCCTAGGCCTCTGGTGCATTATATAAACCGAGGCCAGGCTAGTCGATAGATAACATACAACAATCATATCATAGGCCAGCTTCTAGGGTTTTAGCCTCTACGATCTCATGGTAGATCTACTCTTGTACTACCCATATCATCAATATTAATCAAGAAGGACGTAGGGTTTTACCTCCATCAAGAGGGCCCGAACTTGGGTAAAACATCGTGTTCCCTGCCTCCTGTTACCATCCGGCCTAGACGCACAGTTCGGGACCCCCTACCCGAGATCCGCCGGTTTTGACACCGACACTCCAACTTGCACTAGAGTCAATAATCTAGATTACATTGTAATGATTCTAACACCCATGGAGTCTTGGTGTTGATCATGTTTTGCTTGTGAGAGAGGGTTAGTCAATGGGTCTGCAACATTCAGATCCGTATGTATCTCGCAAATCTCTATGTCTCACTCCTTGACATGATCGCGGATGGAATTGAAGCGTCTCTTGATGTGCTTGGTTCTCTTGTGAAATCTGCATTCCTTTGCCAAGGCAATTGCACCAGTATTGTCACAAAATATTTTCATTGGACCCGATGCACTAGGTATTACACCTAGATCGGATATGAACTCCTTCATCCAGACTTCTTCATTTGTTGCTTCCGAAGCAGCTATGTATCCCGCTTCACATGTAGATCCTGCCATGAAACTCTTCTTGGAACTGCACCAACTGACAGCTCCACCATTTAATAAAAACACGTATCTGGTTTGTGACTTAGAGTCATCCGGATCAGTGTCAAAGCTTGCATCGACGTACCCATTTACGACGAGCTCTTTGTCACCTCCATATACGAGAAACATATCCTTAGTCCTTTTCAGGTATTTCAGGATGTTCTTGACCGTTGTCCAGTGATCCACTCCTGGATTACTTTCGTACCTCCCCTGCTAGACTGATAGCAAGGCACACATCAGGTCTGGTACACAACATTGCACACATGATAGAGCCTATGGCTAAAGCATAGGGAACACCTTTCATTTTCTCTCTATCTTCTGCAGTTGTCGGGCATTGAGTCTAACTCAACTTCACACCTTGTAATACAGGCAAGAACCCTTTCTTTGCCTAATCCATTTTGAACTTCTTCAAAACTTTATCAAGGTATGTGCTTTTTGAATGTCCAATTAAGTGTCTTGATCTATCTCTATAGATCTTGATGCCCAATATATAAGCAGCTTCACCGAGGTCTTTCATTGAAAAATTCTTATTCAAGTATCCGTTTATGCTATTCAGAAATTCAGTATCATTTCCGATCAACAATATGTCATCTACATATAATATCAGAAATGCTACAGAGCTCGCACACACTTTCGTGTAAATACATGCTTCTCCAAAAGTCTGTATAAAACCATATGCTTTGATCACACTGTCAAAGCGTACATTCCAACTCTGAGAGGCTTGCACTAGTCCATAAATGGATCGCTGGAGCTTGCACACTTTGTTAGCACCTTTTGGATCGACAAAACCTTCTGCTTGCATAATATACAACTCTTCTTTAAGATATCCATTAAGGAATGCAGTTTTGACATCCATTTGCCAAATTTCATAATCATAAAAATGCGTCAATTGCTAACATGATTCGGACGGACTTAAGCATCACTACGGGTGAGAAGGTCTCATCATAGTCAACTCCTTGAACTTGTTGAAAACCTTTCGCAACAAGTCAAGCTTTGTAGATAGTAATATTACCGTCAGCACCAGTCTTCTTCTTGAAGATCCATTTATTCTCTATGGCCTACCGATCATCGGGCAAGTCAACCAAAGTCCATACTTTTGTTTTCATACATGGATCCCATGTCAGATTTCATGGCCTCAAGCCATTTTGCAAAATCTGGGCTCATCATCGCTTCCTCATAGTTCGTAGGTTCCTCATGGTCAAGTAACATGACTTCCAGAACAGGATTACCGTACCATTATGGTGTGGATCGCACTCTGGTTGACCTACGAGGTTCGGTAGTAACTTGATCAGAAATTTCATGATCATCATCATTAGCTTCCTCACTTACTGGTGTAGGAATCACTAGAACTAATTTCAGTGATGAACTATTTTCCAATAAGGGAGCAGGTACAATTACCTCATCAGGTTCTACTTTCCTCCAACTCACTTCTTTCGAGAGAAACTCCTTCTCTAGAAATGATCCATTCTTAGCAACGAATATCTTGCCTTTGGATCTGTGATAGAAGGTGTACCAAACAATCTCCTTTGGGTGTCCTATGAAGACACATTTCTCCGATTTGGGTTCGAGCTTATCAGGTTGAAGCTTTTTCACATAAGCATCGCAGCCCCAAACTTTAAGAAACGACAACTTGGGTTTCTTGCCAAACCATAGTTCATAAGGTGTCGTCTCAGCGGATTTAGATGGTGCCCTATTTAACGTGAATGCAACCATCTCTAAAGCATAACCCCAAAACGATAGCAGTAAATCAGTAAGAGACATCATAGGTCGCACCATATCTAGTAAAGTATGATTGCGACGTTCGGACACACCATTACGCTGTGGTGTTCCGGGTGGCATGAGTTGTGAAACTATTCCTCATTGTTTCAAATGAGGACCAAACTCATAACTCAAATATTCTCCTCCACGATCATATCGTAGAAACTTTATTTTCTTGTTACGATGATTTTCCACTTCACTCTAAAATTCTTTGAACTTTTCAAATGTTTCTGACTTATGTTTCATTAAGTAGATATACCCATATCTGCTCAAATCATCTAGGAAGGTGATAAAATAATGATATCCGCCGCGAGCCTCAATGTACATTGGACCACATACATCAGTATGTATGATTTCCAATAACCATGTTGCTCGCTCCATTGTTCCAGAGAACGGAGTTTTAGTCATCTTGCCCATGAGGCATGGTTCGCAAGTACCAAGTGATTCCAGAAGTCCATCAGAATGGAGTTTCTTCATGTGCTTTACACAAATATGACCCAAATAGCAGTGCCACAAGTAAGTTGCACTATCATTATCAACTCTGCATCTTTTGGTTTCAATACTATGAACATGTGTATCACTACTATCAAGATTTAGTAAAAATAGACCACTCATCAAGGGTGCATGACCATAAAAGATATTACTCATATAAATAGAACAACCATTATAATGAATAACCGTCTAGCATCAAACAAGATCCAGATATAATGTTCATGATGAATGCTGGCACCAAATAACGATTATTTAGGTCTAAAAATAATCCTGAAGGTAGATGTAGAGGTAGCGTGCCAATGACGACCACATCGACTTTGGAACCATTTCCGACGCGCATCGTCACCTTGTCCTTAGCCAATCTTCGCTTAATCCGTAGCCCCTGTTTCGAGTTGCAATTAGCAACTGAACCAGTATCAAATACCCAGGCACTACTGCAAGCATTAGTAAGGTACTCATCAGTAAAATGTATATCAAATATACCTTTCACTTTTCCATCCTTCCTCTCCGCCAAATACTTGGGGCAGTCCCGCTTCCAGTGACCAGTCCCTCTGCTGTAGAAGCACTCAGTCTCATGCTTAGGTCCATATTTGGGTTTCTTCACTTAAGCAGCAACTGGTTTGTTCTTCTTGTTGAAGTTCCCCTTCTTCCCTTTACCCTTTTTCTTGAAACTGGTGGTCTTGTTGACCATCAACACTTGATGCACCTTCTTGATTTCTACCTCTACAACTTTTAGCATTGTGAAGAGCTCAGGAATCGTCATATCCATCCCTTGCATATTATAGTTCATCATGAAGCTCTTCTAGCTTGGTGGCAGTGATTGAAGAACTCTGTCAATGACACTATCATCAGGAAGATTAACTCCCAGTTCAGTCAAGTGGTGGTGGTTCCCAGACATTCTGAGTATATGTTCACTGACAGAACTATTCTCCTCCATCTTGCAGCTGTAGAACTTATTAGAGACTTCATATCTCTCAATCCGGGCATTTTCTTCAAATATTAACTTCAACTCCTGGAATATCTCATATGCCCCATGATGTTAAAAATGTTGTTGAAGCCCCGGTTCTAAGCCGTAAAACATGGCACACTGAACTATCGAGTAGTTATCAACTTTGCTCTGCCAGGTGTTCATAACATCTGGCGTTGCTTCTGCAGCGGGTTTGTCACCTAGCAGTGCTTCCAGGACGTAATTCTTCTGCGCATCAATGTGGATAATCCTCAAGTTATGGACCCAGTCCGTGTAGTTGCTACCATCATTTTTCAACTTAGCTTTCCTGAGGAATGCATTAAATTTCAACGGAACAATAGTACGGGCCATTTATCTACAACAACATAGACATGCAAAATATTATCAGGTACTAAGTTCATGATAAATTAAAGTTCAATTAATCATATTACTTAAGAACTCCCACTTAGATAGACATCTCTCTAATCATCAAAGTGATCACGTGATCCATATCAACTAAACCATGTCCGATCATCACGTGAGATGGAGTAGTTTTCAATGGTGAACATCACTATGTTGATCATATCTGTTATATGATTCACGCTCGACCTTTCGGTCTTAGTGTTCCGAGGCCATATCTGCATATGCTAGGCTCGTCATGTTTAACCCGAGTATTCTATGTGTGCAAAACTGGCTTGCACCCGTTGTATGTGAACGTAGAGCTTATCACACCCGATCATCACGTGGTGTCTCGGCACGACGAACTGTAGCAACGGTGCATACTCAGGGAGAACACTTATACTTTGAAATTTAGTGAGAGATCATCTTATAGTGCTACCACTGAACTAAGCAAAATAAGGTGCACAAAGGATAAACATCACATGCAATCAATATAAGTGATATGATATGGCCATCATCATCTTGTGCCTATGATCTCCATCTGCAAAGCACCGTCATGATCACCATCATCACCGGCTTGACACCTTGATCTCCATCGAAGCATCATTGTCATCTCGCCAACTATTGCTTCTACGACTATCGCTACTGTTTAGTGATAAAGTAAAGCAATTACATGGCGATTGCATTTCATACAATAAAGCGACCACCATATGTCTCCTGCCAGTTGCCGATAACTGTGTTACAAAACATGATGATCTCATACAATAAAATTTAGCATCATGTGTTGACCATATCACATCACAACATGCCCTACAAAAACAAGTTAGACGTCATCTACTTTGTTGTTGCAAGTTTTATGTGGCTGCTACGGGCTGAGCAAGAAACGTTCTTACCTACGCATCAAAAACCACAACGCGGTATAATGATTGCTTTTTGATCTTCAGAAAGAACCCTGTTCATTGAATCCGATTCAACTAAAGTTGTAGAAACTGACACCCACCAGCCACCTGTGTGCGAAGCACATCGGTAGAAGCAGTCTCACGTAAGCATACGTGTAATGTCGGTCTGGGCCGCTTCATCCAACAATACCGCCGAATCAAGAATCAACTAGTGACGGCAAGAAATATGTATATACCGACGTCCACAACTCCTTTGTGTTCTACTCGTGCATATAACGTCTACGCATAAACCTGGCTCGGATGGCACTATTGGGGAATGCCATAATTTCAAAAAAATTCCTACGCACACGCAAGATCATGGTGATGCATATCAATGAGAGGGGAGAGTGTTGTCCACATACCACCGTAGATCGTAACCGGAAGCGTTATGACAACACGGTTGATGTAGTCGTACATCTTCATGACTGATCGATCCTAGTACCAAAAGTACGGCACCTCCATGATCTACACACGTTTGGCTCGGTGACGTCCCACGAACTCACGATCCAGGAGAGTGTCGAGGGAGAGATTTATCAACACGATGGCATGATGACGGTGATGATGATGCTACTGGAATAGGGCTTCCCCTAAGCATCGCTACAATATGACCGAGGTGGATTATGGTGGAGGGGGCACTACACACGGCTAAGGGACCAATGATCAACTTCTGTGTCCTAGGGTGCCCCTTGCCCCCGTATATAAAGGAGCAAGGGGGAGGCCGGCCGGCCTTGGGGCACGCCAAGGAGAGGGAGGAGTCCTCCTCCTAGTAGGAGTGGGACACCCCCTTTCCCAGTCCAACTAGGAAGGAGGGGAAAGGAAAGAGAGGGAGAGAGGGAGGGAAAGAGGGGGCGCCGCCCCACCTCCTTGTCCAATTCGGACTCCCAAGGGGGGCGGCCAGCCCTATGGCCCCTCCTCTCTCTCTCACAAGGCCCAAGTTGACCCATTAGTTCCCCTGGGGGTTTCGATAACCCCCCGACACTATGATAATTATCCAGTGACCCTAGAACTCATCTGGTGTTTGAATATAGTCATCCAATATATCAATATTTATGTCTCGACCATTTCGAGACTCCTCGTCATGTCCGTGATCATATCCGGGACTCCAAAGTACCTTCGGTACATCAAAACACATAAACTCATAATACCGATCGTCACCGAGTGTTAAGCGTGCGGACCCTATGGGTTCGAGAACTATGTAGACATGACCGTGACACGTCTCTGGTTAATAACCAATAGCGGAACCTGGATGTTCATATTGGCTCCCACATATTCTACGAAGATCTTTATCGATCAAACCGCATAACGATATACGTTGTTCCCTTTGTCATTGGTATGTTACTTGCCTGAGATTCGATCGTCGGTATCTCAATACCTAGTTCAATCTTGTTACCGGCAAGTCTCTTTACTCGTTCATCATCCCGTAACTAACTCATTAGTCACATTGCTTGCAAGGCTTATAATGATGTGCATTACCGAGAAGACCCAAAGATACCTCTCCGACAATCGGAGTGACAATCCTAATCTCGATCTATGCCAACTCAACAACCACCATCGGAGACACCTGCAGAGCACCTTTATAATCACCCAGTTACGTTGTGACGTTTGGTAGCACACAAAGTGTTCCTCCGGCATTCGGGAGCTGCATGTTCTCATAGTGAGAGGAACATGTATAAGTTTTGGAGAAAGCAATTGCAACAAACTTAATGATCATCGTGCTAAGCTAACGGATGGGTCAAGTCAATCACATCATTCTCTAATGATGTGATCCCGTTAATCAAATGACAACTCATGTCTATGGTTAGGAAACATAACCATCATTTATTCAACGAGCTAGTCAAGTAGAGGCATACTAGTGACATTTTGTTTGTCTATGTATTCAGACATGTACTAAGTTTCCGGTTAATACAATTCTAGCATGAATAATAAACATTTATCATGATATAAGGAAATATAAATAACACCTTTATTATTGCCTCTGGGCATATTTCCTTCATATCAATCCGTGGGGGCATAGGATGAAGATGGTCTCTCTCAAAAAACCCTGCAACCAAACAACAAAGAATCTCTTGTGTCCCCAACACACCCAATAGAATGGTAAATTTCATAGGTGCACTAGTTCGGCGAAGAGATGGTGATACAAGTGCAATATGGATGGTAAATACAGGTTTTTGAAATCTGAAATATCGAAACAACAAGGTAACTAATGATAAAAGTGAGCACAAACGGTATTGCAATGCTTCGAAACAAGGCCTAGGGTTCATACTTTCACTAGTGCAAGTTCTCTCAACAAGGATAACATAATTAGATCATATAACAATCCCTCAAAATGCAATGAAGAGTCACTCCAAAGTCACTAATAGCCGAGAACAAAAGGAGAGATTATTGTTGGGTACGAAACCACGTGAAAGTTATTCTTTCCGATCAATCCATTGGGATATTCCTATAAGTGTCACAAACAACCCTAGATTTCGTAGTAAAATAACACCTTAAGACACACATCAACCAAAACCCTAATGTTACCTAGATACTCCAATGTCTCCTCAAGTATTCGCAGGTATGATTATACCACATGCATCACACAATTTCATATTCATCTATTCAACCAACACAAAGAACTTCAAAGAGTCCCCCAAAGTTTCTATCGGAGATTCAAGACGAAAACGTGTGCCACCGCCTATGCATAAGTTCACAAGGTGACAGAACTCGCAAGTTGATCACCAAAACATACATCAAGTGGATCATGTGAGTATCCCATTCTCACCACAGATAAGCACATGCAAGATATACATCAAGTGGATCATGTGAATATCCCATTCTCACCACAGATAAGCACATGCAACACATACATCAAGTGTTCTCAAATCCTTAAAGACTCAATCCGATAAGATAACTTCAAAGGGAAAATTAAATTCATCACAAGGAGATAGAGGGGGAGAAACATCATAAAATCCAACTATAATAGCAAAGCTCACGGTACATCAAGATCGTGGGCATATCAAGAACACGAGAGAGAGATCAAACACATAGCTACTGGTACATACCCTCAGCACCGAGGCTGAACTACTCCCTCCTCGTCATGGAGACCGTCGGGGTGATGAAGATGACCACCATGATGGACCCCCCTCTGTCAGGGTGCCGAAACAGGATCCCGATTGGTTTTTGGTGGCTACAGAGGCTTGCCGCGGTGGAACTCCCAATCTAGGTTTCTTTTTGGGGGTTTCTATATTTATAGGAATTTTTGGCATCGGGCATGTTAGTGGGGTCTCCGAGTCATCCACGAGGCAGGGGGCGCACCCTCCACATTCATGGATGGCTCGGGACTCTTCTGGCCCAACTATTTTACTCCGAGGGCTTCTTTTGGTCCATAAAAAATCATCAAAAAATGGCACATCAATCGGACTCCGTGTGGTATTCCCTTTCTATAAAACTCAAAAACAAGGAAAAAACAAAAACTGGCACTGGGCTCTAGGTTAATAGGTTAGTCCCCAAAATCATATAAAATAGCATATAAATGCATTATAAACATCGAAGATGGATAATATAATAGCATGGAACAATAAAAAATTATAGATACGTTGGAGTAGTATCAATGATCTAGTAACATTGGCATTTGTCAATCCTCGTAACACTGCGATTTGTCAAAATATGCAGCTAAGAATCACTAGCACTATCTAATTTGTGCAACTAAAATTCAGTAAGCACATATTTCATTCATAGATTAAGCAGTCATTCTTAATTTATACAAACAGTTCAACTCGATAGCTAAACCGACCAAACTTTTCCCTAATTGTTGCCAACCACGTACCGAAATAGATAGTTCAACTATATATACTAGCTAATTTTAAGTACGCTTTACAGTTCCACCACACATCTATAGTCAGATGAAATGAACAAAATAGCCCCTAAATACTACTACGGAGGGGCTTTGTGCTACTTTCGGCAGCCTCTCCTCTGCCGAGGGCGCTCAGTAAGAGGCAGAGGAGGAGGAGGAGGAGCCTACCGACGAGCTGGAAAAGCGCAATACGGTGCATGCCGCTGCTGCACGTTCAGCGACGCTCGCCAGCTCGAACACCCACTGCCGCTCCAGACGATCCATCTCGAAATGGTTGGACTGCTCATAGATCTCCTGATTCCTCGCCTCTGCGTCAGCATGTGCTGCGGCCACGACTGCTGTAAGGCTCTTTGCGTGCTCGACGAGGCGCTCCTCCTCCTGCCGCAGGAACTCGATGTAGCGCGCAAGGTCGCTGACGCACGTGCGGGCCTACTCCTCCGCCTCCCTCCTTCGGGGGGTGGTGGCGGAGCGGGTGATGATCTCAGTGGTCGACGGTGGGTAGCGGCCACGACGGCCACCTCCCACCTTCAGGCCGTGGTGGCGGAGCGGGTGATGGCCCTGGCTTTTGACGGTAGTGTGGCGGCAATGGCGGGCAACAGCTATCGACGGGCAGCGGTAGCGTGTCGTGTCGTGGGTGTTCCGCGGACACCCAACAGGGACGCCACGTGCACTACAATACATCGGGGACTGAGCCGCCGCGCGGTGTAGTCGAACTAGAGCTATCCTCTGATTTCGGCGGAGTGGCTGAGCGAGGATGACGGACCGGTGCCATTGGTGACTGTGGGAGAAGCAGACGAGATAAGCTACAAGGAGGGAGGGGAAAATGCAATGCAGGACTCGCCGACCGTGAGGGCTTATATAGCAGGCCGGTAAAGCATTGGGATTTTAGGGGATTTCACCAAGTCGGGTGGGAAGCTTGCACGGGAACCTGCAAGGCTGCGTAGGAATGGGCTCACCAACGAATCGTTGGAGCCACTTCGAGCCACCGTTTGGCCAAAAGAACGCCCCTGCGCGCTACGCAAGGTTTGGCTGTAAGCCGTCTGTGGCAGCAGGGTGACAAGACGTTCGAGAGGAGGACAAAAGGACACATACACATATGGTTAATAGAAAAAAAAATGTTTGCAATTTAATTACCTACTATACCCCCGTCCTGGTTTATAAGTAGGGTTTAACTAATAAAATACAAATGCATGTTGCCAAAGATTACATCGCTGGATTCGTATTTGAACATAGTTTCCAGTTATACAATTTTTGTAACATGCATTAACACTTTTTTGGTTAAATTTAAGGTTATATACCAGCAAGCATATGCCCGCAACACACACGGCTTATTCCATCACAAACAGCTGGATGGATCAACTGTATGCTACGTATGGCACACGCAACTCTAATCTGATTCGTGCTTGATGTCTCCCTCATCGCTCGCACAGTTCATCTTATTTGCCACGTATCATTGTGCCAGCCTCTGTTCGAGTCCCTCGGCAAGCTGTGCTCGCCGTTAGGCGCCGTGGCATGTCTGCTCGCGTCCGTCGGCGCGCTCGGCTTGTGGACAACTTTTCCTTGCGTGTTCAACTGCTGTATGGTTTCAACCATCATGTCCTCATCTACCACAACTGCATGGCTTGTCAACAGAACCGACTACAAGTTTGTCAACAGAACCGACTACAAGTTCGTAATGGTAAAACCACCGACGATGTAAAAGCGCTCAGTGTTACGGGCTTGGCCTGCAAGAACCTTGTCAAAATCTGTGACCACTACAGGGTCTAGGGTAGCATGAATGGTCAAACTCGCCTCGGCTATCATCGACCCCTACCACGAAAAGATGAAGCGGGATGCCAGAGAATAAGTCCCCTATCCTGGCACATGGCCTAGATGTGGCAACTGGATGAACCTCACCTCAAGATCGCGGCCAAGAGTGTGTACACATGCTACGAGATGCACATGCAGATCGTTGACATGAGGAAGTGCCTCGTTACCCAAATCGACGAGCCTGGATCGAGCCACAAGCAGAGCAAGCGTCACAAGAAGTAGATAATGATCAGATGATCGTTTATTCTATTTAATCATGCTTGTCATATATAGTTTACTTTATTGGTGTGTGGAAATGTCATGTGTGTAGTAGCCACCTATGTAATTATGCATGTAATAGTTTACTTTGGTGTGTGAAAATTGTAGTACCCACCTATGTAAGTGCATGTTTAATTTCGTTATGCAACCATGTCCTTATAAGCATGTATATATATATATATTGTTGTTCTGTATGCAATCCCATCACACAACACACACGTCTTATTAGCAGCAACTGTCTGTGTTATTATCGGTCTGCGCACACATTTCTGATTACAGAAATGTTTGCCGTGTATCACACACATCTTGTTATATTGAACTGTTTCTGTTCTCTTGTCTCAACACAAACAGTTCATCCGAGTGAACCGCATGCTGTATATCGCACACACCTTGATCTGGCTGACCATTTCTTTTGTGTTGCCTAATCACAAACAGTTCATCTGAGTTAACCGTATGTTATATATCGCATACACCTTCATCTGGCTGCCCATTTCTTTTGTTCCGCCTCATCGCAAATGGTTCATTGAACTGAATCGTATGCCCTGCATTGCACACGCAACTAAAATCTAAACCGTGTTTGATGCATCCTCCAACGCAAATGTTTTGCACCTATTTTGATGGTTCTTTTACACAACTATTTGCGATTATTGCATCACACATAGTTTCGTCGAAGGGTCTCTGATCGTAGCGTCGCGTTAGCAGCATCCTGCAGTAGTGGGGGTTGCAAGCGATTGGCAAGTACCTGAACTTGATGCAGATCTCGAGTGAGCTTCCAAGTTGGTAGACAGGGCTACCAGGGTGGAGAACTACGTGTTCAAGTTCACCTCCAAGGTAGAGGCGGAATTCATCAAGAGGCGGGTCGAGGAGGATAAAACATTTCGGGCCGCCGAACAGGTAAAGCCTAGAAGGGTGGAGGAGGAAGAGGAAGGGGAGGCCAGAGGTGAAGTTTCCTCCCATGACAAGACTGAAGTGCATGCCACAGAGGAGGTTGCCAGGGACAATCCTAGCAGCGGTGAGCCTAACGGGGGCGAGCTTGCTGGGATTGAAGCCTTATATGTTGTGGAGGACGGAGCCGAGGAGGCGGAGCAACCCAAGGAGGAATGGCTCGTAGCAGGACCACAAGCCCTGGAACCAAACTTGGATCAGTGTCCCCATAGGCGGGCGGCTAGTCGAGGAACAGCAGCTCCTGCTCCTGCGCCCGCCGCCAAGAAGGTAAAGAAGATCGCCTCCTAGAGCGACAAGCCGGACGTGGCGCGCCGCCATTCTTCTCGCCTTTCTGAGGCCAAGAACCCTCCCGCTAAGCGACGGGAGGTCACAGAGTCGACTCCAGCTCCCAATCAGATTCAAGCTCCTAGCACCTCAACAGGGCTTTAACTTGTAGGGAAGCACCGCCCGCCCCGACCCTAAAGAGGAGCAGAGCACCTCCACAGCCTATGGAGTTTGCGTTGAGCTCCATGCTTGTCGGTTCAGAGTAAGGAGAGAAATTTCTTCTTTTGTTGAAGTTTCGCATGCTTGTTAGCGAGTTGATTCAATCTTCTTTGTTGCCTTTTCCAGGGAAGAGGAGGATGAGGAGACCCTCGTCCACCGGGTCAAACGGCTCAGGCATGTGGAGCCGCGGAGGTCCCTGGAAGGCACGGGCTTGGCAGGAAGTAGCACGAATGATCCAGCGACAAGCTCCCAGCCCAGCCCCTGGCATGGAAGCACGGGATGGGTTTCCCCTGCCAAGGATGGCGCGGAAGGACACCCTACATCTCTAGCCAAAGAGGAGGGGGAAACTGCCCAGGGCGAAGCCCTCCAGGAGGGGCCCAGCCCGCCTGCTGAACAAGTTGTGGGATCACCGACTAGGGACCCGAGAGAAGAGTCTGCCCAGGTCGACGCCATGGTTACTAATGATGGGGGCGGTGTTCATGCCCCGACAACTAATGTTGCTGGAGAAACCGAAGATCTTCCATGGCAAACAACTCCCGGTAACTCGCTTGTTCTTTTATCTTCTGTTGTCTTCATTATCTTACTCCATGTTCCTGGTACTCCAATGCTTTTGCCTCCTTCTTATTGCTCGTTGCCTTCGCTTGAAATTTAATTGGCTAAAGAGCCCAAGTTGTTGGAGGAGGTGGCCAACATCGAAAAAGACGCTGCTGAGGAGGATGCCAAGATCGCTGCCATGGAGGGGCATGAACATGTTGCTGGCGGCATTCAGGAGCCACTGAAAGAAGCAGAGAAGACCCCCAGTAGTGCATCCTGATCATGGGTGATGGTTGAAGAGAAAATTGCCATTCGAATCATGAGCCCCTTCCCTCATTGGCAACTCAGCTGGGACCCCACATCCATCTTCAAGCCAATTGGTGTTGGTGCTTGCCCAAACCGGTCTCGGAGCTCCCGGTTCTTCGGCAGTAGTGAGCGCAGAGCTTGATGAGGAAATCCAGCGTATCATGGCGCCACTATCACAGCAAGTTGAAGAAGCCAACGACTCTATCAGCACAGTCATTGACCTGTCCTTCCTGGAGTCTATGGCAGCAGGCACCAAGGAAATGCAGAACCAGTACGGCTAGAAGTGGCAAGCACTCAAGGAGCAGTGCAACTCCGCCAATAGCATGGATCAGAAGCTAAGGGATAAGGGTAGCAAGTTGCGCGAGTGGCATGGCAAGCAGTTCCAAGTCCTTCTGCGGTAACAGGAGACGATTACCACGGCGAAGGAGAATGTCGCTGCCCGGGAAGCCGTCTGGTGGAGCGCACATCACACCTGAACACCGGGGAGAAGGACATCTCTTCTCGGGAAGAGAACCTTGAGGCGACCCTTCACAACGAGAATGAGGAACTGGAGGCCCTTGTCCAGCAACGCACCAAGGAGTTGGAGGACAAGCACAAGGTGGCCCTCAACGCGCTCTCCATTGACTCCGCTGCTCAGCTGAAGAAGATGGCCGATGACCTTTCCCCTGCATCCACTTCTAAGACTGATCTTGATCAACAGGTGGCCAAGCTGATGGAAGATCTTGTTGGGAGTGCCAAGGAAGTTGCGGATCTCAAGGAGGAAGCTCAAAATGCTGGGATTTTTCTAAAGGATGCGCAATCGCAACTCTTCTCCAAGAGCCAAGACCTTGAGACTACCAACGGCACCATTACTGACATGAAGGCAAGGCTCGCCACCTTGGAGAGTACAATCGAGTCTGGCAGGGTTCGTGAGAAGTAGCTGATGAAGGACTTGGAAAACACAAGGATCCTCCGAAAGGATGCGAAGGACAAATTGGATCAAGATCCTGGTCGACATTGCCGAATGCCTCACCAGCCAGATTGCAGCGATGGGCATGGAGAGCCCTGCCTTCTCAGTCAGCAGACACGAGGCCCCAAGCGTCAAGCTAGCACTTTTCTTGGATGGATTGATCGAAGGGCTGAAGACACACAAGGAAGGAAGAGCCGCTCATTTCTCAAGCGAGTCTCGAAAGCTTGCCGGTGAAGCCCTCTTCATGGTCCTGAGCAATCTCGCCTATCGCCATCCCAACCTTAACCTCTCCAACGGCTTTAAGAGGCTTCTAGAAGGCACCGATGTTTCCGATGCCAAAGAGAAAGTTGCCCCCTTCGCCGACAAGGTCCTCTCCGTCCCCAGGGGCTAAAAAGGCCGCTAAGCACGGTTATGAACCATCCATGTCGTCGCGTTGTCCTATATCAAGACATTATGCATGTCTTGTGTTTAGATCATGTACTGCTTTTATTCGTACAAAACTAGTGTTTTATTAATTCCAAATGCATGCTATCGCTCGTGCGTTTTATCCATGGAAGTCCGTATGGTTAGTTTCTTTTTGTGCGCATTGGTTGCCCACCCATACCATTTTGCCACGATTGCTATGAGGAACGGGTCCTTAGCATTCAGCTGGCAAGGACACACCCCGACAGGTTTTTTCCTTATTATTCGACACAGCCACCCGCTCTGTGAGCAGGCTCGAAACAGAGTGGGGCGCAGAGAAATCCGGCAACGTACCATTGCACGAAAGATTTCTCCATACAAAGCACCCTGGTCATCCAAGGGATAGGCAAACACGAACTCTGGAGAGCAAAACATCCGTGAACATGTGGACTTAGCTTTCATTCACGCTTCCCTCCTTCATTAGCCATGCCGTTGTTCATGTCCACATATTCCACGGGATGGCATCTTGTGTGTTGGCCCCAGGCCTGCAAAAGTTAACAACGGAAACATGCGCAAGAAAAATACTTGGCAATTTATCAGTTACACGTCCACCCCTGGCAAGGTCCAGATGGGGTAACTGAGTATTCACAGGAGACAATGCATGAGAAAAATGAATGGTCGTTCCTCTTTGCTCTCTCCTTTTCTATTGACGATATCATAGCTATGGGTATAACAAGGTCATGCTGGCTTGGACCACCCTGCCGGAGCGTGCTTGCCGGGGCGTCAATCAACAGATTCGCACCAGTGCTTTACTCAGGATTTCCCCTTGGCGGGGTCAATCTTGAACCAAGTTTTGCGTGGGCTTATCTACATTGAAAACATCGCCCCATGCACAGCTCGATCGTTGACGAGCAAAAGTGGAGGAGGAGTAAGAGGCCACGTACCATGCCTTACGACTGCCTTAATGATTCCCTTAGTCACCTGGCATGCATGGCGGGAACCCGCTAGGAGGACAGCATCGCCATGTGTCTTGTCTCTTTTCTTTGGATAGGGGTAGCGCGGAGGTCACGCTGCCTGAGTGGTTCGTGACCGCGGCACTACCACAACCTTCTGCTTCTACCGCCGTCTTGGTTGCGGCGGCATGGGCGACGAGGCTTGGGAAAATAGGAATGAGGGAGCAGCGTCGTCCCTATCCTCAAGAGCCGTTGATGATGCCGGTGTCGACCCCGGTGCTGGCGTAGCTTGACACAATGTTGATGACCTCAGGTTCACGCAAACGCCCCGCCCCCTACCTAGTGCGCCAAAGATGTTGTGGCAAAGCACGATCACCTATGGGGTCATCGGCCCCTTGTGGTTCGGCAAGGGGGAAGGGCGCATCGCACAAAGAGCGGAGGCCATCAAGCAACATGACAGTCGTTACACAGGACATTTTTACCCAGGTTCGAGCCACCGTGAAGTGTAAAACCCTACTCCTGCTCTGGGTGCATATGAGCAGTGCTCAAGCCCGGCAAGGTGGCCTCGGTGAGAGCAGCTACGTGCATATGAGCAAGGGTCCGAATCCTTTCTAAGGATGCTACGGTCCTCCCTTTATAGGTAAAGGGGTTACCACAATGGAAAAACAGTCATTATCCAGTGATTAGATAGCGAAGAGTGCTATCATACTAACTCTGTAGATAGGACAAGGTGCATTAAATGCACCACTTAGTGTTACATTGTAGATGTAGCCCGGCAAGCCTTGCCGCGTCGCTTTAGTCATCTCTTCGTCTGCCTGCTTGACACGCCTCTGGACAAGTGTCATGTGGAGGTAATCTCCCCTCCAAATAGTTGCCACATGCCAAAAAGGCAGCCACTTAGCTATCTGGGGGCTCGACACCGCATTGATGGATGACTTGCGTTGCGATGCGGTGGAGCGGTGGTATCTGGGAGTCTTGGCGGGAAAGTAGACAGCAGCAGCCCCGGCAACCCTTGTTGGGAAATTCTTGGGACTTGTCCCTGGGGTGGCCTCGACCTGACCAGGATCGCCTGCCCAGCAAAGGAGGTTTCTCCTTAGTAATATTGTGCTTCTCCAGCTTGTTTTGTTCTTCTTGATCCGCCCTTTGATTTCTCAAAGAGCTACCTCTCTTTGGCTTGGTCTTGTCTTGTGTACTTGGTGAAGTGGGCTTCCTTGCTACCGGGTTAGAGGCTCACTGTCCGTGCACAAGTCAGGGGAAACGTACACCCTTGTTTGTGTACCCCGACATAAAAATATGCCATCGTACATACATACGGGCGGGTCTCGAACGCCTACTCGTGCACACGTACCGCTAAGGCTCCTGTACAGTTTGAGGCAGTGGACGGCAGCAACAACGTCCTGTTCATTGGCCGCCAACTGGTTGGGTCGGAACAAAGAAACATCATCGTGTTCATCGGGAGGCAACAGAATGCGTCTTGTTCATCGGGAGCCAACTGTCTTGGACGGAACAGCCAAAACTAGGTCTGACGTACCGCATAACAGAGGAAACGACCTTCTGTTCGACCGTGTACGGTCGAAACGTGGTCCTGTTCATTGGGAAGGGTTTGGCGTACAGCAAAACAGAGGAAACGGACTTCTGTTCGAGTGCCTACAATTGAAACGTGGTCCTGTTGATTGGGAGGGGTGTGGCATACCGGAAAACGGAGGAAACGGACTTGTGTTGGAGCGCCGATGATCGAAATGGGGTCCTGTTCATTAGGAGGGGTGTGACACACTTCTAAACGGTACTCCATGAGCTACTGGTCATCCACCATCTACTGCCTCGTTCCAGTCCCCGTGGGTAACTGTTCATCCACCTTCGACTTCCTCCTGTCTCCACTAGCTACTGTTCACCCATGGGCTACTATTCATCTAGCCTCCACCGGCTACTATTCAACTAGCCCTCCATGGGGTCCTATTCATCCACCCCCAACCGACTTGGGTGTGGCCGCCTCCTTGGGGTCTGTTTATCCAATGGCAATGACCTATACTACCATGCGGGGTCCAGTTCATCTTACCCCCACCATGAATTGTTCATCCAACCCCCAACAACGGTTACTGTTCATCAAGAGGCAGGTTCGATCGGCTTCGGTTAGCAGCAGTAGGGAAGGAATCGCTCGGGTTCAGTCAACAGCGAAGGAATCGCTTGGGTTCAGTTAACAGCAAAAGGATCAATCGCTCGGGTTCAGTAATGTAGCTAATGCAATCGCTCGGGTTCAGTAAGAACGCCTCCCTCGGGTTCAGTTAGAGCCCAACGCCTTGCACAGATGCGCATGTACCTATACGAGAGAAACGCGCAAACCTCCGTGCATCTCTCGGCCCCGACCACCCACCGTAGCCGGGAACACCCTGAAATTTTCCTCGCCCTCACCTCTACAATGATTTTTTCCATCATGGACGACCCAAAGAATGTCTTGCAGGTGCGTCCCTCGCCCGCCCCGGATGAAAAGTCCATTTTCTGTCATGATTTTTTGTCACAGAAGTAGGATGCCACCACATCCATGATGATACATATTTTTTTTCACAATTATCGTCATATAAGTGTCATAACCATGAGAAAAAAATTCGTTCGGGCCAAAATGTCACAGATGTGTGTTTTTTTGTAGTGCCTGACGGAATTGCGCTGCTGCCACCACCACCATACCGCCGTGTTGGTTCTGATCTCATCCACCTCCACTCCCTCGCTTGCTGGATCAAGAAGGAGAGGACGCCATCGTGCTGTACATGCGCTAATCTCGGAGGTGCCGTCCATTCGGCACTGGATCGGATTTGGTTGCGATTGGATCATGAAGAGTACAACTACATCAACCGCGTTACGACGCTAACACTTTTGGTCTACAAGTGTACATAGACACCCTCTCCTCTCGTGACTTTGCATCTCCTAGATTAGATCTTGGGTGTTCATAGGATTTTTTTTGATATTCATGCCTCGTTCCCCATCAGTGGCATGATAAACTAGGTCTATTCGTAGATGTATATGCATGAGTAGAACACAAATAAGTTGTGGAAGTTGATGTTCAAATTGCTTACTTCCTTTGTCTTATTTGGATTTGGCGGTATTGTGGGGTGAAGCGGGTCGGGCCAACCTTACTTCCCCATGCACAAGAGACCGGTTCCACTGACTAACATGCAATTTGTATTGCATAAAAGTGGCTCTGTGGGTATCTGTCT